>NW_010128102.1:26153-42638 GCF_000699245.1 Pterocles gutturalis
CAGGCGAGGTGTTGCCTGCATCGGATGCTGTGATTCGAGGTGGCTGGCAGCGCGAGTGCCACCCTCCGCCGGGGAGCCGGCTCAGCTGGGGGATGTGGTGGCTGACCCCGGGACCGCTCCTCCTCGGTGGCACTGCAAAACAAGAGCTGGTGGTTTTTCAGCGAAGCTGTCTTTGCACCGAAACTCGGTGGGGAGCTCCTCGTTCTCAGCTGAAGACGTGGTAAGCGGCGGGGGACGGATCCGGTGCTTGGTGCTGCTGGGGAAAAAACGCGCCTGGTTGTGCTCCGGCTCTCCGGGGGTTTGCTCTTTTCCAAGGAAGCCAGAAGCACTGGGCGTTTGCACTTGTTTTTCTGCTGGTGGGAGGAAGAGAGGAGGAGCAGTTCGCCTTTTCTGTTGCAAGACCAGCTCCAAGCTTCCTTTCTGCAGGCCTCGTGTCTCTGGGGTCTTCTCCTTGGGAGCTAATTCCTGCGGCGGTGGGACTGCAGTCTGCTGGAGCGGTCCGGAGATCCATGTCCGTGTGGATGTGCTCTCCGCCGGAGCTGGGAGGGCAGGAGCTGCTGCTGGCTGTGGTGTAGCGTTGTCTGGCTCCGTGTGCTGCGGGTCAGCGCCCTTGGGTGCTTCCAGCATCGTTTTCAAACCTCCCTTTCTTCCTCCTCGTTGGAGGTCAGGCAACCCGGAGCAGGGCAGCTGCAAGCAGGGGAAGGAGAAATGAAGCGCACCAGCGAGTGCACGCGTTCAGAACAGAGAGAGAGGCAGAAAGGCTGCGCGGCTGGGCGCAGTGGTTAGTTTGGTGTGTGGGTTAGCCTGAGGTCAGGGGACGGCACGGAAGATTTTGATGGAGACATCATGGTAGGTAAGGCAGCAGGCTGAAAGCTTAAAAAAATGTTAAAAACGGGGAAAAAAAGGCTTTTTTTTTTTTTTTCTTCCATGGGCTGTCTCTGTGTTGCGGAGGGCTTCTGTGATATTGCATTCGGTCTCCGGGCTTTTAGACAGTTGGATGAGTGTATCTAAATGAGCCTGATAGACTCAGGTTGTTTAGGGTCAGAGGATTTCCTGGGAAGGGGAGGGAGATGGTGCTGTCAGTGCTCCTGAGACAAGTAATGACACACAAAGACCTTGAGACCGGCAGGGCTTTCACCAGCTCCCACTCCCAGCACCCCCGGGCAGGTTGAGCTGCGGCACTGCTGGAGGGATGCTGGGGGACAAATGTCTGTGCTGGAGGGTGGGATCCTCCCGCCAGTACTCCGTGGTTGAGGTGTTTTTGGGGGACCTCTGTGCTGGCTGTGCCAGGGCTGTATCTCCCCAGTTCAGACACGCTCTCTCACAGCTTATGGGGCTGCTCCCGTGGCATTGCATGGATCCGCATCCATCGGAGAGGATGGGTGCCCCAGGGACCAGCCTGCGTACAGCTCTGCTCTCAGGGCTGGTTCTTGAACCGTCCACGGCTCTAGACTGCAGTCACGGGAGGGAGGAGACGCTGGCCTGCTTGTTCATACTCTGCCCACACGGCTACAGGGGACACAGTTCCTTTCATCTGGGATTTTATTTTGGGAAGCTGCTGTTTTATCAGGAGAATAATAAGATCTTGACATTGAGAGTTCCAAAGGGGTTTTGGTTGCTTTGGTTTGTTTTTGGAAACATTCCCCCTCCTTTGCCTGAGTAAAGAAGCTTGATTTCCATCAATAGGAGTGGAAAAGGTGCTCATCTTCTCTTTGCACCAATTCCTGCCCTCTGCAAACCCTCCTTCTAACCCCAAATCCATTAATATGTCAGACCCCTGACTACCCATGGTCTTTCTGCTTGCTTAATTTCTATTTCATGATATTTACTGAATTTATGAAATTGTGCAGAACTTCCCTTAAGTACAACTGTGTGGGAGCACCTGAGCGACAAGGAACAATGGGAAAGGTTGGTGTGAAAGGAGCAAGGTCCCAACTGGAGGCAGTGGGGGAACTGAGGGCCCTGGAGAAGGTGTTCTGATGCATCAGGGAGAGGATGAGCAAAAACCAGCAAAGCAATGGAGGGGAAAAGGAGCAACGTGTAGCTTGGGGCTGCAGAGTTTTTTAGTTGTTTTATTTCAGGTGTCTTATAGCTGCCCTTGAGCAGGTGCTAAAGCTGTGCCAGAAATTTTAGGTTAGGGTGACGGGGACTAAACCATGGGGAATTCACGTGGCACCTGCCGGCCGCCGCTCCCTCGGCTCTGCCCATGGAGGGTGCAGCGGCGCGGGCAGCGAGGTGCCTCCCAGCATACGGCTTTAAAACGCCGCTCAACAAAATTGAGGCCTCTTCTGAAGGCAGCTCATAAACCTTTCTGGTATTTGCCTTTGAAAAACACAGTCATAGCGCACAGCGCAATTTACGGTAGTAATTTTCTGAGCAATTAAACCACCTACGTCCCACCAGGTCTTCCGCGGTTCCTTTGACGGTTCATCACAGGGCACAGAAATTTGTCAGTTTTAATCCCCCTCGCTAATTTTTAGGTTATGTTTTCTTCTGGTAAAACCGAATGTTGATATGAGCAGAGCGGAGCAGGGCGATGGCTGGAAGAGCAGGAGCTGGTGCTAACGGCCGGGAACAAGCTTCTCCATCGCTTCAGGCCGTGCCAGCGGGCTCTGAGCTCCACCAGCAGTCTTCTAATGAGGGTTAGAGGAGGAAAAGGCAAAGCTCAGCTGGGCAGGGGGAAAGGAGAAATAGATGGTACTCGGGACATGCAAGAACTTTTTTTTTTTTTTTTTTTTTCTTCAAGGGCACAGCCTTCGAGCCTCCCAGACGGGTAATTCGTGTTTATACGCCCACAGAAGGTGACGGTCCTGGTTGTGGGGCTATTGGTGTGTCTTCCCAGACATGGTGTGCTTGTTTTGTAGGTGGATGTCAGGAGCTGCATCACTCCTTTTTTTAAGTAAAACCATGAGTGTGAACGCGTGGGGAAGCTCGTGGTAGGCGGCGATTCTTAAAAAATGGGGCTGGGAGGGCTAAGGCACTCCTTCCCATCGGTGGTGTGAGTTTGTCCCATCTGTGGTCGGACCAGGAGAATGCTGCTGTGCAAACATCTTGTTTTTACCCTTTAGTAGCCAAAGATGTTGGGCTTTGATGTTCCCTTTCTGCAGCCGGCTGGAGGAGAGGATGGTACCCGATGCTGGGCTGTTCTGTTCCCTTACAGCTTGGAAGGGGGGGGTTTCTAGGTGCAGGGTGTTGCTGTTGAAGCTCCTTTTTTTGCCTGCCATGCACCTTGCTGGGGCACTTCTCCAGCTTCCCCAGTACTGGGGCATGTCAGTCTTCACTACAGCAGATCAGATAATTTCCCTTGCAGCTGTTAGGACTGAGAGTCCGCTGCCCACATCCCCAACTGCACGCACGTGGTATTTTATTTATTGAATTTTTTTTTTAACTCTGAAATTTATTTTTGAGGGAGTTGGAGCTCTTTTTTTCCAGTTGAGAACTGTTTGAAATAGACTCCTAGGTGGGATTGGCTCTTCTAACATAAATGTGTATCAGTGTTACCAGGGTTATTCCCTGGCAGAGCTTTCTATGCCATTGCTGAAGGTCTTAGTTAATTAGATGATTAGTCTTCTGGTCAAGTATCTATCTGCAAATAAAAAATAGCAGTTGAAGGTAGCTGCTAAAATACTGTTGCTGGAGTCAGTCTGTGGCACAGAGCAGGAGGGCTTTTTATTTAATTAAAATCAGGAACATACTGTACTGTACTCTCCAAGGGTCAAGGAACAAAAGGGACGTACACGTAATAAGCAGCAAACTGTCCTTTCAAACCTCTTGAGCGCAGCCCAGGGGAGCTGTGGTTAAAGGGACACTCTCAAGATAACGTTTGATTTATCTTTCTCCTCTTTTTTTTTTTCTTTTTTCTTTCTCCACACTGCTGCGTGGATTATTGAAGCTAAAAGTATCCTGTGACTTTTAATTTTCTTATTACCTGTTCGTCCTCTCAGGATTGAAGTAGTCGTCGGGACTGGTTGGATGCCAGAAATCCCCGTGCTGCCCAGCGGCTGGGCTGAGCTCCTTGGGGTCCCGTCCC
Source organism: Pterocles gutturalis (assembly GCF_000699245.1). Lineage (NCBI taxonomy): Eukaryota > Metazoa > Chordata > Aves > Pterocliformes > Pteroclidae > Pterocles > Pterocles gutturalis. The sequence goes on from NW_010128102.1 coordinate 30,184, forward strand.
ATCCCCGGAGCCAGCTCACGAGCAGCCCCAGTACAAAGCTGGGGGCAGGTTGGACTGGGGGCAGATCTTCCATCTCAACGTGGTGCGGGACTGGGGATTACTGGGAGCCCTTTTAGGGGGTGAGAGCACTAAGCTGTGTGGTCCGGCACCCGCTGCTTCAAACGAGGAGTATCTGTATGGTTTCTTCTGAGTTCTTGGGGATCTGCTTGAAGATTGCCAGCAGCCTAACGCGCTGTTTGTTTGTTTCCGCAGGACGTCGCGCTGTTGGAGTACCAGCATCATTCCAGGGATTTCGCGTCCCACCTCCCGCCAGGGTCTATCATGCAGCCGCAGCGGCGGAGGCCGTCCCTGCTCTCTGAGTTCCAGCCAGGCAGCGAAAGGTACCGGCTCCCTGCCTCCCCGGGCTGTGGGCATCCGTGCTCCTTTAGCGAATATTTTGTGCATCTCCGTGATGCGGTGGAGTGCTCTGAGACCTGCGCAGTGTTACGTGGTGTGTTGCTGCTGCCTGTGCTCCGTCTCTGTGCTGGTCTTAGCTTCGTCATGCTAATGCAGGCGGCACTTTTGCCTTCTAGTTTCTTCCTTTGGACTGTCATGCATTTTAAAGACATCTTTAAAACACCAAACAACAAAAAGCCCACCCCTCTCACTTCTGTAAAGCGACACATCACTGTGACTGCTTGGATTGGCTTTTTTCAGTGTAGAAAATAAACCCACGTGGTCGGGTTTGGTCTGTGGTCGTGGGGCTGGAGGGAGGGATGAGAAGAGCTCATTTCCACTGCGCACCTCCGCTTCCTCTTCTGCTGCTCTTCCTCCCTGCTTTCGTTGTTTTTGTTTCTCTTTCTTCACCTTACAACTTTTTCTGAGCTGCTTTTTTCCTGTTTGCTCCCCTATAGCTGTCCCTGTGTTGCCGGTTGCTTTCATAGCCTGCTGTAGGAGGCTGGCAGTGTTTTTGGGTGCTACCCAGGCAAGCACCAGGTGGCTGGAAATGCTGTAGATGCTTTAACCACAGGAGCTGGGCTGTTTTGAAGGCCATCATTCTCACTCTCCGTTTCATCTCAGTATGCTGCTCTCCCATAGTTTCTCTTCTCCATTTGATGCTTTGTGGTTTTGGAAAAAAACTGGCCTGGCAGTGAAATAGAGTCATAGAATGGTTTGGGTTGGAAGGGACCTTAGAGATCATCCAGTGCCACCCCCTGCCATGGGCAGGGACACCTCCCACTAGCCCAGGTTGCCCAAAGCCTCATCCAGCCTGGCCTTGAACCCCTCCAGGGATGGGGCATCCCTGGAATTAACCTTCCCCAGCTGATGCCGTCTTCCTCATCCAGAAGTGAGGGTCCACCTGTGGCCCCTATTTCTAAGTCCTAAGTGTCTGCACTGGCAAGTCAGCCCTGAGTCCAAGTGAAAGAAGAGGGGCCACCAAAGGGTGAGCGTCGCTCGAGATTCAACCCTTGGCATTGCCGTCCAAAAGCAGCACTGTCAGCCCAGTAATTGCTGACAATGCTCCAACTACCTGTAGGGATCACAAACTTATCGCTGGAGTGCAGCACTGAGGAGACCGGGCGATCTGCTCTTCCTGCCTTTCACACCTGCCTGGGACTTGAGGCGAGGCTGGAGAAGGGCTCTGCCAGCGACAGCGATGGTCCTTGCGCCATCCTTCTGTCTCCTGAGCTGGCAACTGACAGCAGAGATTTGAGTCTTGCCGGCGTGATTCCTCTGTTTCTTCTTCCGTTTTGGGGCAGGCTGGCGTTTGCAGCTGCGGGTACGAGTCCTGGAGCATGGTCAAGAGGTGTTGAGCCCTTTGTGAGGTGCGTGGCCACCCCTGCCCTGTCTGAAGTGCCGCTTCTGGGCACAAGTGTGGGTGCCAAAGCCAGTTGGACAAGCTTCTTGGGCAGGCTGGCCAGGCTTCCTGGAGCAGGAGCATCGCAAGCAGTCACTGCAAAGGAGATGGGCAAGTAGGAGCTTGTCCAGTTTCCAGCGTTGCTTCCAGTGAAAAGAACTGGCTCCAAAGAGGCAGGGCGAGTCAGCATGCTAGAAACTTGGGAGAGCTGCAGTTGATGGGATGATGCTATGGACCTTCAACTCAAGAGAGCCCCGAAGAAGAAAGAAAAAAAAGAAAAAAGCATGCAAGACAAAAAAGGAAATAAGAAAGGAAAAACCCCAGTGAGACTGCTCTCCTCATCAGCAAGTATTCCAAATCCTTGTGAGGTGCCAAAACAGCTGCCTGAAGTAGGTCCTCCCCACTTCAGAACCCAATTGAGCCCCAAGCCAGCGTGGAAACTGATCTAGAACCACAGAGTGATCGTAAACTTGATCTAGAACTTTCAAGTGAGCTAGAACTTGATCTAGAACTTTCAAGCAAGGTAGAACTTGATCTAGAACCACCTCCCTGCCAAAAAGCCTGCCGAGTGCACCAACATCACCCCAGCTGGTTCAGACACCTGGGTTGTAGAAGGGCAATAGGCAATAGTCCTATTCCTTGCTGGTAAGAAGAAGCCAAGAACGCACCAAAGGCTTTACTCCCCTCACTAACCAAGGACAAACTTTTGCTTAACAAGGTTGGTGCCCCCAGCTCCAAGTTCAGCCAAACTTAATCCAATACAGAATTTTTTTACCCAGTGTAATTAATTATGGAATTCATTCAAACTGGGTGGTGTTGGGCTTGGGGAGGTGTTAGTCCATTTTGCAAAGCCAACTACTGTTTCTCTGCATCTTTAAGCACTACACTTAAAAATCTGTCCTATGGGGGCTTTGCTTTTTCATCTTTGTGGTATGAGGAGCTGCTCTGAACTAGCACCTGATGCGTTGCAAATGGAGCCCTTTGGGTCCTTGGTCGCTCACCTGAGGGTTCCTCGGGTGCTGAAGGGCCAGGACCCTGGACCTTCTGGAGCAGGTTGAGTTGGTCGTTGATGTCCACCCCAAAAAACAGCTCTGGCTGTGCCTGCCGGAGAGCAAAGCCTGGGGAAGGGAAGGCGGTGGAAGCAGCCGTCTGTGCAGCTGGGTCCCTGGGCAGGTTCATGCCGGGTGCATCTCTAAGCACTTTGGCTTCGTTCCTGGGCTGCGATTGATGGTTCTGAGCAGAGGCAGCTGGCTCTCAGCACGAGGGGCTGGGGAGGAGGGAGCAACCAAAGGCAAACAAATAACCTCCACAATGTGGGCACGGGGATAAATGGAGGGAAGCACAGGACCGTGCTGTGGCTGAAAGGAGGACCCTCGCCTTGGATCCCTACCCGATACCCCTCCTGGCACGCAGTCGTGGTGGGCGTGAGGCAGTCCTCCCGTTGAAGCAAGTGTGGGTGGAGGGGAACCCTTCCCAGCCCCCGTTGCTTTGGGTGTTGGGAGGAAGCAGCCTGTCTGCTGTTGGTTGTGGTGCCTGGTGTCACACCATCAGGGGCTCTTCTCCCGCGGGGGTGATGTGCCTCCTGCTTCTCCTGCATCCCACCCTGGGCAGCCCAGTTCTGCAGGAGATGCTGAGGGGCTGCAGGCTGCCCTCCTCCATGGACATCAGCCTTGAGAGTCAGCATCACCCCTTGGTGGATGGGTAGAGACTTGAACTCCCCGTGCAGCAGTTCTGGCTCAGAAGGAGGAAAACTTGAACCACTCTGTTGCTGTAGGGTGAGTTGGCTCTGTCTGTCTTAGCAGGGATGTGCTGCTTTCCTTGATGGTTTTTTTGGTAGCAAGCTTTTTCTTGGAAGGATCCGCAGACTTCCCCTTAGCGTGTTCGGTTGGCTGTGCCAACGGGACTGCAGGAGTGAGGAGAAGTATTTCAGGATCTGCTGTTGGTACAAGTCGTACCATGAATACTTGCAGAGGAATGTCCTGGCAAGGTGACAAGGATTAGGGTTTTTTTTCCTCTTCTATGTATATTTTGGTCCACAAAAGAAGTGAGAAAAACTGGGCTGAGTGTTAGATGGCAGGTGCCAGTGGGGTGAGGGGTCTGAAAAATCGAGGAACTGATTTCTCTCGGACTTTTCATACGCGTTAGGATTTTAGAGGAAGGTTCTGTGTTAACACAGGAATGCTGGGGTGGATAATGGCTTCTCTGGCAGAAAGCGTGGCTGTAAATAAGAGGTATGCATGTTAACGCAGTATATTCCACCTTTATCCAGAAGAGGATGAGTCACTGTTTTCATAGGAGATGATTTTCCCAGTTCAAGAGACCGTGCTCCTTTTTTTGGAGCCTTTCTGCTTAGCAGGAGCTTGAAGAGTTTGCCCGGTGTTGATCTGAAGTATGACATTTAGGATACGTGAAGCAGCTGCTGTGTTTCTGCAGCCATCCGAGATCTCTGTGCGCAATACAGCACGAGAGCAGGCCTAATTACTGCGCTCATTGAACGTGATTAATCCTGCTGGCTGAGGAGGCCGGGGCGGTGTGCATGGCCGCTGGAAATCGCGTGCGGCTCTCGCTCGTCATCTGTGCTGGGCCAAATGGCAACAACTGCTCCCGAGCTTACAGCGCGACTGATGTGATTTTATTTATGGTCTTTAATTAAGTTTCCATTTTTAAAGGTGATCCTTTTCTCAGGAGTGAACGATGGTGCAGCTGAAATCCCTGCAACCAGGCGTCTTTGTGCCTTTTCACACTTGAAATGACGTTCTGGGAGCTGCTTTATTTTTTTTTTTTTTTCTTTCCTTCCCCATAAACGAACGTGGGAAAATAATGGCTGGAAGGGGCAGACATTGATGCCAGTGTCAAGCCTTGTCTCTCAGGTACCCTCTGCTCCAGTGTGGGCTCGGGGTACATCCACGGGTGGGCACGGAGGGTCCTTGAGGCTCTGCAGAGGAGATGTGGAGACTTTGGGGAATGGGCCGGTGTGCCCTGGCAGGGGGGTGCGAGGGGAAACCCGGGCTTTGCCTTGGCTGGGATGGAGCGGCAAAAGTTCATGAAGCAGCTTTCCCAGGATTGTTTGGGGGAGGAAAGGTGATCTGGCAATGTGTGCATCGTGCCTGGTGAAACATGGGATGTCACTGAGTCACTAATCCAGGGAGTGCTCCAGCCACCCAGGGCTGCTGTGGAGGGCTTTCTGGGGGGCTCCAGGTTTCGGGTGCCTGGAGAAAGAGGTGAACGAGGAACACATGGAGGAGCTTGTGGAGACACACCCATGTTTCCTCTCCTCCTCTTGGATGAGCCAGTGCTGGTTTGTGGCACAGTGTTAAAGCTTCTGCTGGTCCTGTCCATGAATAGTTCAGGCTCTGTGCACGGGGCTTTTTGGTATGCAGGGTTTAAATACAGCATCTGCTCCCATATACACTGCAGCTTGGAAGAAGCTGGCCGCAGGGTTTGCGTGGGGTGGCTGAGGCACAGCAATCTGCCCTCGCGTGGGAACACGCAGCCGGAGCATCACGAGGGTGTGCCTGGGACCGCTCGGTCGGACCTCGCAGGGACCTGGGAGTCCTTGAGCTGGACCACGTGGCGAGCTGAGCATCCTGCTCAGGGCTGTCCCACACGTGGGGCTTGTGAAGGCTCAATCCTGCTGCTGGCAGACGGCTCAGAGCGTGGGAACTCTGCCTTCCCCACCCAGACAGGCTGCTCACCATGGCCCCTGTTGTCAAGTCGTGATGGCTTTCTCCCTCTCCAGCTCTATGACAGAGGGAATATTATCAGCTGGCCCGGTACATGGTTTTTGTAGCTGCCTGGTGGCAGGTCTTCTCCTACAAACCCCGTGTTTTTTCTCTTTAACAGGTCTCAATTTGCCTGGTCTCCCACTCCGGGTATCATTATCTCTAAAGAGGCTGCTGAAACCTCTGACAAATCTTGGCGCTGGCTATAAATAATTCACTTCAACACTAGTGCTTTTTGCTATTACTCGCTCTCAGAAGCATTTTATTGTCTGTCTGTACCTGTGGGGGCTGGAGACTTCTTTTTAAACTTATTTTTGGAGACAATTTCCCACCAAACCATCTCAGCCAGAGGAAATAAACAGCTGCACCAAGGCTATTGCTTAATTTTTTTCCGGTTCCACGAGACAGTGAGAGCCAGTTTTCCAGCCTGGTTATGTTGTTTAGCCCCATGAATAGGAAAAAATATTTGTGGATGGGAGCAAAATTGAAAATGTGTCTTTGCTGGGAGGTTGGTGGGACCTGGCTTGGAGTTGTTGCTGGTGTTTTGAGCCCTTGGTGCAGGAGGCACGTTGTGGTGATGTCCAGCTGGGTTTGGTGGTTGGTACAGAGGAGCAGTCGTTCCTCCTGCTGCCACCTTCTGCTGCTGAGCTGATGGAGAAACGGGGCGGTTTGAAGAGCAGGGGAGGGCTGTGCTGCTCTGAGAGCTGGGCAGCGTGCTCCTGAGTGGGTTCGCGGGGTGGGAGAGTCCTCTGTGACCTCCCAAAAAGTTTGGACTTGCCCATTTCCCTGTGGTTTGACTTCAGCAAAGTAAAGAAGATAAAGGTAAGATCCCTTTAGATCTCATTAGGGCTGCTCTTACAAACCCCAAGGACAGCTCAGGATGTCTCGTTTGATCCTCTTTCCCAGGAGAGAGATGCTCTCAGCTTCCTCTGTACCCAGCCAGCAGCCAAACCCTTTTTTTCAGCCCATATTGTGCTCAGCTGGTTCTGGTGTAGGTATACACCAAAGATGTTTTCCTGGGTCCCTGTGGATTGTCGCAGGTGCCCAGCACTGGCTGTAGGATTTTAGCTGCTCGTACCTTGCTGACACCCCGTGCAAGGAAATGGCCCCGGTGAATGAGTAACTCTGCAGCTGGTAGGGTGCCATCAGTTTGTCAGATCAGGAATAAACCCAAGGTCTAATCTGGGGTTGTCTTGGTCTGCTGGACTCCAAAGCAGAGCCATGCACGGCTGGCTGGACGTGGGGCAAGCCCTGAGCACTCAGCATCGCTGTGTCAGCACAGCTCGCACCGCTCCGCTGCTTCTGAGTAGTTCAGTGCTTATGGCAAAGGACTCCAGGTGAGGACTAACCTGCCCCGCGTGCTAATTAACGCTGGCATTTGGTTTATTTCATTTAATCATGCATAACTTGCATGCAATTAAAAACACTCATTCCCTTCAGCAAAGTAGGAATCTCCAGAATAAACCAGCCAGGTGGGAACTATTTGGAAAATGCAGCAAAACCCCAAACTCGCTGTAACGGGAGGGTTTTTCAGGCAGGGTTATTTTTATGCTGACAGCAACGTCACTGCTGTATAAAAGTCTGTTGTAAAGAGCTCGCTGCAGGTGTGGATGTAAAGAGTGGAAGGTGTGAAAGCTTCAAGCAAGAGCACTTGTGTTGCAGCCAGGACAGGCTGGGCGGGTTGTGTCGGGCAAAGCGATCTCGGGAGCGGCTGGAAATTCCAGTGGATGAAGTTAATAGCGGTTCCAATGGATGTGGAAATGGAAGTAAAATAGCACCCTATAACATTGCAGCTGCTTTCCCAGCGCGGCCCCTGCCTCGCTGTAAGGAACTGCCTTTGGAAGGCTGAATGTTGCTCTTATCTTAAAAATACCCGTGTTTTTCTGAGCGTAGCGGTTGTGTTGGGTTCCCAACAACTGCAGAGGTCTCGGAGCCGTCCTGTGTCTATCAGCAGCTTCTGGGTAACACGGCCTTAAAAAAGGAGGAGAAGTGAAAATGAATCCATCTGATTTTTAATTGCCTCAGTGCAGCAGAGCCTTGGGTGTTGGAATATTTTAACACCTGCCCAGCTCAACAGTTGCTTGTTGTTCGTGGGTTTTACAGCAGAGCCCGAAATGTTGGCGTGCAGCTGCGGGCAGGGGCTGGGACAAGCCAGCGGGAAACTCGAGAGGTGCCAGGAGAGATTTCTGGGCTTGCTGAGAGGAGTTGAGGATTATTCAGTGTGGAAGTGTTTGCAGGTGAAGCGAGCCGTGCTTCAATGCCAAATTTAAGAGCTGTTCTGCTCTGAAAAGTTTGCACGAGCTGTGTGTTTGCTCTCTGAGATGGGAGCAGCAAAGGCAGCGCTGGAGCTTCCCGCGCTCTGGTCCCCTTTCTGCTGGGGAGGAGGAAGAGGACGAGCCAGATTCTGTTCCTGTGTGTCAGCAGTGAAGCTGCTGCCCGAATCCCAGCGCCGGCCATCTGTGCCAAACCCACAGCCGCAGAGCTTGGCCTGCACATGCTTCGTGCATGCCGTTGGTGTTTAAATAAATGGGGGAAAAAAAAAAAAAAAAGAAAAAACCCTTTAATCTTGCTTCCCAGGAGCAGGGTTGAGTTTGCCGTGCTGCTGCAGGGAAGGGCAGAGGGCTTTGCTGGAGAAGGTGGCTTTCCCTGGGGTTCCTCCTCTCTGGATGCAGTCCAGAGCCCGTACGGCCGCTGGAAACACTGCCGCTGGCTTTGGAGGGCTCTGGGTCCTTCCCGTGTTGTCATCCTCTCCAAGATATTTAATTAGCTAGGTGAAAATTAACATCAGCAGTTGCAATTTGTGGATGGGGCCAAATGATGCACAAGACCCCTGGTATTTTATGCTTGCTCTGGACAAAACGCATCCCCGCCTTTCCTCCCCTTTGGTAGCTTCAAAGGCTGTTTGGTTTGTTGTTGTTTGGTAACTGGGGAGGACACCTCACCATGCTGCCCAGGAGAACTTGAACAATCTTGTTTAAGGGAGAGAAAAAAAAAAAAGCCATATTTTTTTCCAAGCTTTGAATCTCCTGTGCTTCATTTTATTTTTTTAAGAGACACTTCTGCCTGAAGTGTTAAAAACACACCCTTGGAGCTGCTGCGGCAGAGCTGATCCTTGGGCATAGTAAAAGGTTTAATGTATTTTTGTAGGATCTCTTTACAATTCCCACAAGAGAATCCTGCTAGGAAAAATAGAGCTACAACAAAAAAAAAAAAGTTTTACCTTTATTTAAAAAAAGCAAACCCAAACCCAAATTCCAGGTGTTACCAACTGCATCGTATTTACCAGGTGACAGCTATTTGAGCCCAATGTGACTCGTCGGTGCAGTTGCTATCACTGGATAACGTGCCTTTACAGCTTGCCAGGTTTGTGTCAGAGACGTGCAACTACATGTGGCCAGTTTCTTTCCTCCCCCATCCTGGAAAAATAAATCCCTGCTGTCTAGCCACGGAGGAGTATGCATTTTTTCCCCAGCATATAATCTTTGGTATTCCTATAGAAGATGCGAAATATAAACAGTGCTGCAGGTACCTTTGCTAAATAAGCCAAACGTGTCAGAATGGAGCCCCGCCTGGTCTTGGGGGCTACAGGGGGATTTATGGGCCAGATTTGAGGATTTTTCCAAGCTTTGTCTTTTTCTGGCCAGCCTGACCCATGTGGCAGGACTGGGAAGGCTCAGCCCAGCAGCCTTGTTCGCTTTGCCCTGGCGTAGGGACAGCCTGTGGTGGGACAGGGGGTGGCAGTGGGGCTTTCCAGGTGACACGGTGGCAGTGCTGGCGAGGGGACAGCTGGGTGGCCTGTTGGGCTTGGAGGATGGCGGTGATGCTGCACCCCTGGGTGATGCCCAGTTCTGCCTGGGCATCAGGCAGAGCCCCCTGTCCTCCTCGGGTGGCTTGCAAGTCGCAGAGCAGGGGACAGCAGAGGTGGTTTATTTTCTAAAGGCTCCTTTCTCTTTGCCCCCAGATCTCAGGAGTTGCACTTGAGGACCGAGGCGCATTCCTATCTCTCTGACCTGCCCAAGCCGTCGGACTTGGAGTTCATTGAAACCAAGAGACCACGCCTGGACCTGCTGCAGGACCCGCTGATGCGGCACTCGCCTCTCCTGAACCAGAGCCAGCAGGGAGGGACAGAGGATCTCTCAAAGGTAAGGGTCCAGCAGCCCAGGAGGCTCGCTGGGTGTGGGCTCTGCGTTTTCAGATCCTCTTGGCTTTTGAGGCTCTGAGCCGCTGCTGAAATCAGTGTAGATGGCGATTCCTGATGCATCGAACAGTGCTTGGTGGTGTGGGATGCTATTCACCGAGATGGGGTGACCCCTCTGGAGAAACAGAAGCGTATCAGCTTTCCCTGTAACTATTATAATCATGGGTTTGCATTTACTGGCCTATTATGTACCAGAACAATTTGGAAGCTCTTGTGGTCTGAATTAGGGATGGTCCTGGCTGGCTTTTCTGGATACTGTGCCCTCATTTGATTTTTTTTTTTTAACTTGAGCTTTCTCATTTATCACATTTCTTTATTTAATATTGGTGTTAGAAGGGTTTGAATCTGTTGCTGGTGATTCTTTAACGTAGCCTTCCCCAAAAAAGCCTCTTCCCTTGTCTTAGTCTCATTTAACAGAGCAAATTGTTTACTCACGGTTGCCCCCTCTGCACGTGTGATAAATGTTGCAAAGAGAAATCCCTTGCTTGCGTGCCTGTTTGAATTTACTTTCATGCTCTGTTTGGTGTAAATTGTTTTTGATTTTTCCTCGAGCTTGGACGTATTCCTGGTTGGCAGGAAAGCCTTGCTGGGTAAACAGGCTGGGAGCAGCTGGCTGGTGCTGCCAACATGAGCTCCAGCGCTGTGAGCCCCGAGGATTAATGCTGCTGCGGGCTGGGCTTTGGAGGGGTCTGAGCCGGCCGTGGAGTGAGGAGGCAGCCACATCCTTACCCACAGTGATGGGGATGGTTTGCTGTGTCACTGGGGGAGCTGGCTGCAATAGCACATGGACAGGAGAGCTCTTCCTTGGGAGTGCCGAGATATTCAGACATCTCATCCGTCTAGTACTGGTGGGACTTTGCCCAGAGAAGCTGTGGATGCCCCATCCCTGGAGGGGTTCAAGGCCAGGCTGGATGAGGCTTTGAGCAACCTGGGCTGGTGGGAGGGGTCCCTGCCCATGGCAGGGTCTGTGCCTCAATGATCTTTAAGGTCCTTTCCAACCCAAACCATTCTGTAATTCTATGATTCTATGACTTACATGAGATCCCTCTGACCTGTCTCAAGAGAGAAGGACACTGAACTTCAGGGTAATTCAGAGGCGAGGGGAAGCCTGGCTGGATCTCTTGGAAGATTGGGGTGCAGGGACTGCCGTTTGGGAATGGCCCGTGCTTGCGTCGTTGGGGAGCTGATGGTGGGAAGGGACAGAGCAGCTTGTTTTTATGAGCTGTGTTTGAACTTGGAAACCATGAGAAATGCACCAGACGTGTCAGCTGGCTCTCCTTTAGCTCTTGGTAGTGTGTTGCCTTGGAAAAGATGCCTCTGCGCTGCCCTGGCTCTTCTGTGCCCCATCTTCGCTGCTCCCTCCGTGATGTGTCTTAATGAGGCGATGCTGTGACCAGCCGGGAGCCGGCTCTCCGTGCCACCGGGATGTGTTGTGGCTCTGAACTGTAGAGTATACCCGAGGGGTGCTGGGTTGGGTGGCTGATGGGGAAAGAAACTGTTGGCCACGAAACGAAAAATATCCATCTCCAAAGACGTGAGGAAACCAGGAGGGCTTTGCTGTCTGCACGTTATTTCCATCAGCAGTTCTGCTCTGCCTCTCCCCAGAAAACCATGTCTCATCTCAGCTGTTTGTTTCTAACAGGCAAAGCTGCTCTTGAGGCATCAGCTGGTGAGTTCAGGGGCTGCATTAGCTTCTTGGTCTGTGACACGTTTCCAAGAATTATGTCTATTTTTATGGGGCTTAAAACATTTGTTAATGAAAGAGGGGAGAGCAAGCTATGAGATACAGTTCAGCGGAACAAGATTATGCTTTTAGTGGAGCCGTTTGTAATTTCCAAGTCTGCAGGGAATTAAAAAAGTGGTGATCCTGACTGGTGAGAGCCCAAGGGGAGCTGGGATCAGTTGCTCCTGACCTGACAGGGGATGGGTTTGATGGAGCATGCTGTGGAGCCAAGTTGGTGTCGGTGCTGTTCAGGTGGTCAGGAGCAGAGAGCCCAAGTGGAGCTGGGATCCGTTGCTCCTGACTGACAGGAGATGGGTTTGATGGAGCATGCTGTGGAGCCGAGTTGGTGTCGGTGCTGTTCAGGTGGTCAGGAGCAGAAGGCAAGTCTGGGATGTCTGAGCGCCGCTCTGAAGGTGTGTCTGCCTTTGCAGCTGATACAGACGTACCCGAGAGGCTCAGTGCTGAGCACCACGGCTGCTGTGGTGTGCTCCTGGCAGAGATGCAGGAGCTGGTTCCCAGGACCCTCGGTGGCTTCTGCTTTCTTTCTGATAAAGTCACAGACCTTCGTCACGTAACAGCAGACGGGAATAAAACAGATGGCTCCAGAGCAGACGGGTAACGCATCTGCACGATCCCTGTCTCTGTGCAGACGTGCGCAGCTGGTGCTGGGTGCGATCCTGCCCGCGGACATGTGCAGCTGGTGCTGGGTGCGATCCTGCCCGCAGGGACGGCGAGCGCCGCGCGTCTGGTCCAGCAGTGCCTGCTCTCCCCTCTGCGGGGCCGGAGGTTAGTCCTGCCTCTCCCCTTCCATCCCTTATTCCTATTCTTGTTCTTCCCATTTCTGAGCCTGCTTTTCCACCACGTCCGTGGTTTGCTGCTCCTTCCTATAGGATGTGAGTCAGTGGTGATCTGCGTTGGTCCCCTTGCAGGGGCAGGCTGGCTGCGCTTACACGTAGCCTATTGCTCCAGCAGGAA
>NW_010128102.1:42669-44778 GCF_000699245.1 Pterocles gutturalis
TACAGGGAGCTCTGTAATCCCATGGGAAAAGGGCTGGGTAGAGGCTTAGGAAATGTGAACCTTGCTGCCATCTGCCCTGGTCACTGGGTAAGTCTCTTCCCCTTTCTGTATCTCAGATTTCCCCATCTGTAGGAGGGACAATGTCACTTCCCTCTTTTGTAAAATAATTAGCAACTATTGATGGAAAAAGGGTATTAAGAAGCTGTGTGTTGACTTGGACTCTGCTTTACATTGTTGAAGGGTTTTGATTTCTTCCCTTTCTGCATGAGTGTTTTTGTTGTACTGTGGGCTGAAACCTGGAATAGGAAAAGGGAAAGGGGGACTCTGGAAAAGACAGGACAAAGACCAGGAAACACATATGGCAAAGCAGAAATTAGGGCAAAAGGTATTTTGCTTTGATGCCTGCTAATGTAGCTTTAAAAGCAATTAATTGAAAAGGGAGGAATTAACACATTTAAAATGCCTTTTTAATGACGCATCACAGCCAGCAGCGTACATGCCAAATTTCACGCGGGCTGCCCGTTCCAGAGCCCAATTTACCATCAACTCCTGGAAGCCAGGCTGTGGAATGGAAAAGTTCTTGGCTAGCGTGCTAACTCCTGCCCTGGCCGCAGGCTGGCAGAGCACTGAGGACGACCGAAAAGCTTTTTGGGAGCCCTGCTTCCTCCTGGTACCCTGGCAGTTCCCTGGTCGCTGCTCCATCCCTTGCCGAACATGCCAGGAGAGGAGCGGGAGGCTGGGGATGCCGGCAGCAGGATTTGTCCCGGCACAGGGAGGGATGCTCGGAGGGGCAGCGCCGCACATAACTGGGCTGGCCAGCGGTAAATCACCCGTGGCGCTCCTGCTCTGTGGCTTTGTTATGGGAACGTTGATCTGTTGCTGGGATTAACCTCTCAGAGTTTCCAGTGGGTTGGTCTCACAGTTATTAATGAAACTGGCTGGAACTTGTGTTGACCTTGGCAGAGGCCCCAGTTGGCTTGGAGGTAACTGGCAGAAGCGTAATCTCTAATTGAGTAATCCAGCGCTGGGGGAAGGGAGCGCAGGGGCTGCAAACGCAGCAGCGCTGTGAGCGGGGAGAGCCGCGGCGCTCCGACGGGATGCGTAGGAGTGGAGAAAGGCGCTGAGCGCGGAGGCTGCCGAGGGAATTAGCAAGCAAAAACGAGGCGGCATCTTGGTTCCTGCACGCTGGGTTCCCTCTTGTAGGAACCAGCCCAGAATTCCAGCGCCTCCCTGGGATTTATTGCCATGAACAATAGCACGGAGAGGCTGGAGGACGAACCAAAGCTGTGAGCGGCGGCCGGCCCCGGGCGCGTGTCCTCCCGTAGCCTCTGTGTCTGCGGCGTGGGTCGCTCTGGGCTCTCCCTTCCCTGCTGGAGGTGGTTTTTTGCTTGTGAAAAAGAGCTCTGGGCTCATTCCTGGGGCTTTTGATGAATGTCTGCAGGCGGGGGACTAGTGACAGCTCAGGGCTGTCCTCCTTGGCCACGGACCTCTGGTGCAGGAGAGGGAGATGTTTCCTTGGCCGGTGGTGGCTGTGCCCACATCTGGTGGGGAGGGGGTGGCTGCCAGCCCCCCGGGACACCCGGGCAGAGGGATCCTGCAGTGTGGTGGTAGCACTGATGGAGAGGGGATGGCACCGATCCTGCCAGCACCCTGCGTTGGTCTGGGTTACCCGAAATCCAAGTGGGGTGCAGAGCTCCGTGCCGGCGCGTCGCTGGCTCAGCCCTCCGAAAGGGGAGATGCCACGACTTGGACAGGAAGAAGAATTCTCACCCTGTGGAAGGTGAAGTGCCTCAAACATCTTGCCACAAGAAGAAAAATTCTTGCCCTATGACTGCATGGTGCTGGATGGAAAGCCTCCATCCTGGGTGGCTTCCCAGATGCTTTGCGGAGGAGCAGATTTCCATGGCAGGGGCTCTAGCCTTGGGTCTGAGCAGTGAAATGCAACAACTTCAGTGGGTACAAGCATACCTGCATCTTTCCTGCTTTCATCCTCCTTCTGCAGAGAGAACAGCGTTCCTTATTATCTCTCCTGGCAGCCCTTGGTTGCAGGTCGGGCTTTCCCTGGGGTCCCGAGGCTGGGGGTGCAGTTGGGCGCCCATCGGGAGCGAG
>NW_010128102.1:44797-51885 GCF_000699245.1 Pterocles gutturalis
GTGAGGCTCCTCCTGCGACGTGTTCACCATCCACCCATCTGCCGGGCGGTCGCTCACGCTGTCGACTTGTGCCTTGATAAAAATCTGATTGCAAACAGCGATGCTGTGGCGTGGGGGAGGGAGAGGGGAGGACTTTGCGTTAGGGCAGCGATGATTCAAGGCTATTTCTGGGAAGATGAGGGAGATGTTGGCATTCTCAGTCATTCCAAACATATTTAAAAGCTGAAATATTTGCATTGTTCATGTAGTCACAGCGCAAACACTTCTGGCTGCGTTTCTCCCTTCCCCTGCTTTCCCCTCTGCTCTGAAGATCATTTCCAAATCGCAGGAGGATGTGTGTGAGTGGGTCGACTCCTGCTCACCTGCGTGTGATCACACCTTTGGGGTGTGTGTCTGCCTTGTGCGAGCAGCCTGGCTCTCGTGGTGTGCCCGGGAGTTCATTGCGGCAGCCGTGCCAGGATCCACCAGCTCGGGACGGGAATCCACGGGAACAAACAGCCGGAGGAGCATTGGATCTGGAATGGGATGCTCCGTCCCATGCAATGGACTCATGCTGGTTTTGTTGGAAAAACCAGGAGCTGTTAGGTGTTGGGTAGTCCTCATGAGACACCCAGAGTGCTGTGATTGGCTAGATAACTGATTTTATTCCATTTTTCAGCTGAAATTTCTGTGGCCAAAGAACTGATCTATAGCCCCGGGGACTCAGACGTGGCAAGGAAAGCCCTCATGGGCTGCAGAAACGCTCCAGAAGCATGGTGTAAAAACTGAGCTTCATCTTCCCCCAGCCAGCCGCAGCCCAGCTCTCCCCGCTCCAGCCCACGGTGAGCCATGGAGAGCGGGGCCGAGGCTCAGCACGGCTGGAAAACCAACCGGTGAACTGACGGTGCCTCAAGCGCAGGTTGTTTTGCACTTCTTCAGCTCATTTGTGGTGATCGACATCCAAAACAACCTTTTAAATTGCCTTTCAAAGCGTGGCGGTGGAGAAGGGCGGCGTGATAAGGCTGGCTGCTGCTCGGGAGCCTGCTTCATCATTTCCATAATTGGACTTTGCTGTTCCATTCAGTCAGTATTACAAGGCTCGCGCTGTGCTGCTTCTCACCTGATCTGCATAAGGGAAAACAAGTCCCTTGACTTTGTGTGCTTCACCCCTGTAATTGGAAAAAAAATTGCCAGTTTTTCCTGCTTGCAGCAGGGCAGCACAGTGAGCTTGGTGTGCTGTGTGGCTTCATGGAGATTTTTTTCTTCTCCATCTTTGTAGTGTTTACATATCTGTTATGTATATTTATTTTTTCTTTAATAGCAAGGATTACGATGTGCCCTGTTATGTCCTGAAGAGATGACAGGACAAAGCTAGTTTGCTGCTTAACTCTGTCAGTCCTCGGGCGGGCTGTAGGAAATGGGGTTGGTGTGGCAGGATCCGGCACCGCTCTCCGGGGCATTGCTGCAAAGCACGGGGATGGCCGCCTGCCATCCATCCATTTTTGCACATTTGTGGTAAAAAATAAACCCCCCACCTGGCATGAAAACCCAGGGAAGAATTCAGTCCTGGTAGCAAGAGGACTGGCTATTTTCTTCTCCCCCTGCAGCTCCAGCCTGATCTGGGTTCTTCGCTCCCCTGCATCTCGTGGGATGGGCTGTGGGTGCTGCCCAGCGTGGGGCATTGCTCCAGCTCCTGCCGGATCCGGGAATGCTCCAGGATGGGGTGTGGGATTCTTCCCACTTCCATGCGATCTGTCGGGTTAGTGCAGCGACAGAGCAGCAGGAGGTTGTTTGCGATTCGTACGCGCGTACATCATCTTGCAGAGGAACCCAGCCTCCCTCTGTGTTCAGCATCCCTGCGTGCCCCCCCTCGCCAAGGGTCCTCCTGGGGAGGGCGAGGGATGTGGTGGGAGCTCTGTAAATGTGCAGCACTGAGCGCGGTTTTGGTGCTGTGCTTTTCCACCGTTAGGAAGTGCAGCCCATCCACAGTTCTGACTCGTGCAACACAAGCCAGCGAGTTGGGACACTGATCAGATTCATTTTTCGTGCTGTGTTTTGGGGAGGAGGGTATTTCATACAAAATCCTTCCTTCCCGGTGCTGGGTGGAAAGCCGTGGATGGTGTGTGCCTGTGCTGCTGGAGGGGCTGGAGTCAGGGAGTGATTTCAGAGATGGATTTGTTGGAGAGGAGCTGCTGCTCTTTGTGCCTGGGGTGCTGGAGTTGTAATAACACATTGAACATGGCAACAGCCCTTGCTAAAGCTCCGTGACTTTGCGTCCGTGCTTCGTGGAGCCTCTTAACAACACCCTCAGCATCAATAACGAGAGCGGAGCTGTCGAGTGCCAAAGGAACCAGTTATGATTGCTCGCTAAAACCTTCTTTCTTTTTGGACTCAAACCTGCTTTTTAAACGTATGAACTCTTTGGCTGGGTTTGAGGCAGAGAAGGTTCAGAGGGTTTTCTGGCTGGCTTCACCACGCGATGCTCCGCAGCTTTGCGCTGCGTGGGGGGGCGGAGGGGCGATGGACACTGGTGTGCGTCAGGAATGCTGGCTGCACACTCGACGAGCGGAGAGGGGTTGTTTTAGGACAAGCTGACAGGCCCTTGGCTTGTTCTGCTGCTCTCGAAAAATGTAATTCTAATACTTGGCACCTTTTTCCGGGAGAATAAGGAGTGAGAGCGGAGCAGAGCCCGCTCCTCTACCCTTGGAAATGGGCTTTTACCCAGCGGCAGAGCTGGCCCCGGGGATGGGGGAGAGTGATGTGCTCTGTCCTACCCTCAGTTTGGTGAATCGAAAGCAGAAATTGGCGGGGGAGAAGCAGCATGGGATGAAAAGACCTGAACCACAGTCCTGACCTAGATCTAGTTACTCTTTGCTCATCTCAGCGCTTTGGCCGAGCATCTTCTGCACGTGGCAGCATCCAGCCCAGCGCCTGCTCACCTTCGTCTCGGCCAGGACTGGCAGCCCCGTTAGTGCCTTTTCCTGCGGGATGCAGGGGAGGAGTGGGGCACTGTCCTCTGGCAGTGCCAGGCAGCAGCGGAGGCGATGCGGAGCAGATGCTGGATGCCCAGCCTGCGGTGCCCCTGCCACGTCCCAGTTCCCTGGGGGCTGCAGAGCCCAGCACACGCCAGCAGCGGGTTTCTCTGCTCTCTGCCGTGACGAGCACTTCATCACCTGCACCGTAACGCTCCCTAAGCTTGCCTTTGAACAACCTTCTCTGCTCGCTGCCTTGACAAGGGCCATGGCTGATTTCTCTCCTCCCGGCGCCGTTCCCCGAGGAGCAGCAGTGATCGTTTCTGCCTTCTGATCCCTGCTTGGGATGTCGGCGTTCCCGCGGCTGCTTGAGAAAGAACCATTGCCTGGTGCAAATCAAACCGTCCCACGTGGTTAAGCAGCCAAACCAAGCACAAGCTTTTATTTCAGGCTGTTTTTCAGGTCTGTGCTATTTTATCTCGCGCCAGCCATCGCGGGTCTGACGTGGAGCAGATTGCCCCCAGCAACTCCTGTGTTTCTGCCTCAGCAGCCGGCAGAGTGGCAGATGTAAACATGGGAACGTTACGGTCTTTCAAACACTAAAAGCTACTGCAGAATAGGCAGGTATGTGCATAGAAATATATAGCGTGTGTTATATTAATGGCTTTCAATATATTTGGAGAGGGATTTGTAGATTCATGCGTCCATGAATGTTTCATGTGTATATACACCACGTTTTTAAGTAATTTAAAAGCCTACTTTTTTTATATATATATACACACTCATACATATATATATATATGATGCCTTATATGCTCGCAAGATGTTTTTTCAAAGGCTGCTTCTAGCTTTGCAGTTCAGTGATCCTGCCCTCAGCAGCCACATGGAGCAAGGCTTACCATCTCGAGCAAAGCTAAATATTGATTTGAGTCAATCTGGGTGCACTTGGAGACATCGCTAGTGTTCATGAATACAGCATAATCGCTGATGGGAGTGGGGAAATTTCATCATAAAGGCCCCAAAAGGGAGGTTTATTATTGCTTTCTTCCAAATGCCTGAATTTTATTAGCTTCAGTCATTCTTGGCAGGGCAGTGGAATGGGATTTTATAGTTAGCAAAGGAAAAGTAAACACAGTAATCATTTCACAGCCCCGTGCCTGCCAAACCAAGATGGAAATTCCAGCCTTGGTGGGAAGCTGCTGCTTTGCTAACAGATAATAACAAATTCACTGTGGGCTTATTCTTGCTATGGGAGCTGAGATGTTTGGGGGTTTTTTTCTGTATCATCCTGGCTTGGAAAGGCAGGGGTGCTTCATGCTTTTCTGCAGGAGCAGCCTGGGCAGAGGTTTGCAGTTTGAATGACTCCCCCAGCCATTCACAATTAGAAATGGTGTGTCTGCCCTGAGCTTCGGGAACAGCTTTAATCCTGTGCTCGTGTCAGTGTTTGGCCTTTCCTTGGTCGGTCTTGCTCTGGTGTGCTGGAGGAGTGCCATGCTTGAGACACCGTGATGGTTCCTACACCCGGAGGCTGTCTCTGCCAGTGGAATGGTGGGGAGAAAGATATTATGGCAAAAAAAAATCCCCAAATAAATCCAAAACTATTGTGAAAGGTTTGTTTTGCATGTTTTCCTGGGCTTGTCGAGGCAGAGGGCTGGGCTGCTGGCTCGTGTCTGGACCAGCACCCGCCTGCCTTTCCTGCTGCTGGGGAAGGTTATTTTCTCCCACCTTCCTGCCTGGCTGGCCGGGGGAAAAAAAAGGGTTGTCCGCCGCTGCGCCCCCCCACCCTCCCACCTCTGGGGCTTAGGATGCGTCCTCCTGCCGGAAAAGCAAGCGGAGCAGCAAAGGAAATGGCTACTCAACCAAGCGGCGAATGTGGAGGCACCCCTTCCACATGTCTGCACAATTATCAGAACAATAACGCACTGAGCGTGGCCAGTGGCCGGCTCTGAGGGATGAGGTGGCCAGCTCTGATGGATGGGGCGGCTGATGGATGCTCTGCACCGCCCGTGCCTCCCTGTCGGCACGGATCCTGTGCGGTGCTGCACCCGCCTTGTGCCACGCACAGAGGTGCCTGCGAGCAGCCGGGGCTGTGTCCCGTGTCCCTGCCTGTGTCCCCGGGGGGCTGTTGGAGCACCGCTGCGTGCCGGGTGCTTGGGACCGTGGTGGGTTTGTGTGTCGGGGGGGGGGGGGGTTTTTTCCATGTGTCCCGTGCAGATGTTGGGGATGGTGCTTTGCAAGGTGCAGGGCCAGCACCTGCTTAAAGGGGAGATGCTAAAATGAAGGTGGGGGGGCTTAAACAGGCTTTGGTGGTGGTGTGTCAGGGGCAGGTGAGGACACTAGAAGCTTTGTTAAAAACCAAGACAAGCTCTGTCCAGGGAAGGGCTTTTTTTTAAAAAAAAAAATGTTGGTTAAAATTTTTTTGAAAGCACAGAAGCAGCTGTGAGCCTCGTTTCACACTTAAACAAGTTTTCCAGTGCAGCCACCTTGAAAGGGAAGTCGGATCGACTTGGATTCCTAATGAAAAAGTTTCCAGCTAGTGAAGTTCCCGGGTCGGATTGACCAGTGACCCCTGACTGCTCCCAGGACAGCTCAGATCTAATCTGCGTGTTTGAGTCTCACAAGACGTGTGGGCACATGGATGGAGATGTTCTGATAGAAGTGAAGAAACTTTACTGATAAACATTCAACTTTTCAGATCTAATTAGATTTTGGGGGTGTGGGGAAGTCTTTGGAGTGTTGCCAGTAAGTCCAGTTTTCTTCCAGTCTTGGAAATTCTGGTTTTTACAGATGAGAGATGTTTGATGTTTCACTTTCCACACCTGAGAGCGCGGCTGGATGAACCTGTGCTTTAGGTGACCCTCGAGATGCTAAAGCAATGAAGGGGTGGCATGCAGCTGGCATGGGGAGCTCGGCGGGTTGCTGCTGGAGCAGGAACTTCGGTGTTCCCCTGAAGAGCCGGCACAGCTGGGAGCGAGCAGGAGTTTGGTGCTGGGACCGGTCATCCTGTGTCCCCAGGGAGTCCCCGGGGGAGTTGCTGGTGGTCCAGGCTTGGTGCAATCGCTCTCGCGTGGAAGAGGAGATTTGGGTTCATCCCATAACGCATCTCAGCCAACCCTAAAGCAGCCTTACATCTTGCTTTGAGTTTCCCTTCTCATTCAAGCTCCTTCTCAGCAGGCAGCTCAGCCTCTGGGAGTTGGGGGAAGATAATTTGGGTGATGGTTGTGCAGGGAGAGCGGAGGGAAGCAGTATGCAGCCTCTAGGTGTATCTCACATGTGGTGGTGATTAAATAGAGCTGTCTTCAGTCGTTCCCTTCCCTCCCTTCTCAATCTAAGTGCCCCTTCAAGCCGACTTCCCGATACCAATACCGTGTGCCGGTCCTGGTTAACTCCTTGACAAATCCCCCCTCACCGGGGCTGCCCCAATGGACCCCCTTTGGGTTTGCAGGGCTCCTCTGCCTCCTTCCTCCTCCCTGGCAATAGGAGGAAATGTAAATGTTTCTGAAGAGCGACATTTCCATTTCAAAAGCTGTTCGCTCAAGTGCGTCTGGAGTGGGATTTCTCTCCCCCCCACTCCTCTCTGAATGGGAGCTTTAGAAGTCTCATTTCCTCTGCTTGATAACACCAGGCTGAGAAGGGCTTTTGTCTTCTCATTTCCCCTCCATTTTTTATTTTTAAATAAGTGAGGTTTGTAGAAGCTGCCGTGGTGGATTTTCCCTCCCCCGTGTCGGTCCATGTGATGGAGGATGCACCTGGGGTCCCCCAGTGAAGGGGCTGGAGCATCCTGGGGTGCAGGGCAGGACCCGCTCCCCAGCCGGGGCTCAGGGGCTCCTGCCCATCCCTGCCTGAGGCTCCTGCAAGCCAAGGAGGAGGTTTGCTGAGCACATCCAAGCTGCAGAGCAGCATGCTCTTCCCCGCTGTCCCAAGCTGATGTGTCCCAGCGCCCGTGGGCAGCGGTGGGTGAGGATGGGGCTGAGCCTGCCTTGGGATCTTGCCCCGGATTTGCTGCCCAGGATCCTGCAGTGTCTTTAATCACACTGGCTTGTTGCTCGCCTGCTTTTTGGCCGGTATAGCTGTGCTGGTTGGAGTGAAATTGGTTTGTGGTGGTGTTGTTGGTTTTATTTTTTTTATTTTTTTTTT
>NW_010128102.1:51916-52289 GCF_000699245.1 Pterocles gutturalis
TAGGGGAGGGCAGAGGCCAGTGGATGTGGCTGCCTGGGTCCTGCTTCTGTGGGCACTGTCACACTCATGCGGTGGCATTCGTGCTGGTCACTCGAGTAAATTACTAGTAAAAAGCAGGGAGTTTTTTTCTGCAGAGGCCTTTTTTTACAAAAGGCAAGCTCTGGTGTGCTTTTAGCATGGCATCTAGGGCTTGAGGGCTTTCTTGAGGACCAGCTGGGGTTTGGCAGGGACTATTGCAGCATCCTCAAATCAGGGGGAATACACCTGCTGGGATTAATGTGGATCATAATGCTGTGTCCCTGGGTGGTTTGTGTGCTGGAAAGACTTGGACCTCGCTTTACTCCGTGTGGCAGTTGAAAGAGGATGGGTGGTG
>NW_010128102.1:52322-60102 GCF_000699245.1 Pterocles gutturalis
CTTTCAAAGGCACAGAGTAGGTGTTATGTACCCCTGAGGTTTGTTGGGTTTGGTGACAGGGTGCTTCCTGGGCTGCTGGAGGAAGTTTGGGGGTTCCTGCACCCCCAGGCAGTGACCCTCCTGCGATCCCTGAGCAGCAGGCACGGGGAGAGACGCCAAAGGGGAGGGTGACAGTCACCTGAGGAAATGTCACCGTGTCCCATGTTTCTGTGGAAGTCCGTAGCAATTATCCCGAGGTTCCTATGAAAGCTGCTGGTTCCGAGGAAGATGAGGGTGGTTTGAGAGCAGCTGCTTTGCTGGAGGAGCGCCGGCCGGCTCTGCCATGAGCTCCCCCGTTACCTCTCACATCTGGTGCTGACCCCCCCCCGCCCTGTCCCAGTGCCCATTTGGCAATTCAGAATTTGCCTCCCTGCCTTGGCACTTAGTGTAATTGGAGGTGTTTTTCACAGTTCGCTCCTTTTTAAGAGACATCAAACAAGCGCTCCCCTCCCTGGTGCTTCGTTTGTGCACCTCCTGAGCATTTTGTGAGCTCCGGGTGACCCCCTCCTTTTGGCTGCTATAAACCCAAGGGATGTCTTAGTCACTTGGGTTGTGGTTTTGAGTATCCTGGTGCAGGATGTTGACATGCTCTTAAGCCGATGGGTTGCATGCCCGGTGCCTTTTCCATGCAAACCTTTGCCTCCCCAGTGCCATAATTCCGTGGTTGTTTTCCATCGCCGTAAGCCAGTGCCGTTGCCCAAAGAAGCGGTTTTGCTCCTCGGTGCAAATGATGATGATCTCGGCAGTGCATCCTTGGGTGCCGCGTCAGCACAGGGGAAATGATGCTCTGAGTGGCTGCTGGGTGGACAAATTATTAAAAGAACATTAAAGTTGCAAATGGAGCAGTGGAAGAGCTTGCTGCCCTATGAGCTACCCTGACAGCCTGAATTTGTCCCCCGCCGGATTTGCTGGAAGCATCAGGACACCACCGTGGCTGTGCGTAACCCTCCCTTCAGTGCCCAGGACAGACTCCGTCTCCTGCCGAGTGGCTCACTGGCTGCTTTACTTCATCCTCATCGTTTGGTGAGTGGTTTCAGGCTTTACCTGCTGTCCAAACCGCGGATCCTGCATTTATTCACGGCTCTTTCAGGGCACTTGTTGCTGTTGGCCCGGAGCACTCCACATGTGCCAGTAAGGTCCATCCAGCTCAGCCCTTTCCTTTCCTTTGCAGGAGTAAGGGCAGAGTGCAGTGACCTGGAGCCCCCCAGGACCCTGCTCCACTCTCTTGGTTCAAAGTCATTCCCCTAGGCAAGCACCAAAATGAGATTTTTTTTTTTTTGACTTGGACACTTTTTCAGAGTTGACAAAAGGCGAATCGCAGGCACAGAGCAGTCTTGCCAGATGTATCAACTGTGCCAAAGATGCTCAAAGAAAAGCTTCCCAGAATCTTTCTGCATGTTGCAGAAAGGCACATTTTCCTCTAAACTTGTTCTTGGAAGCAGCAGAGTTGTTTTGGCTGAAATTTACTATTTAGAAGGAAAAAAAAAAAAGCCTAAAAATGCCTGAAGCAAATATTCAGCATGGAAAATTTCAGTCCTGACAGTTAATGTTTTAACAAACTTAGGGTCAACTGAAATCCAGCAATGCAGAATAGGCGACGTTGGGCTGCTCTTAATGAGAGGGAGAGCAATTAGCTCCTCTTTGTAAGGAGTAGATGGGTAGGTGCGAATTCATCACTCCAGCGAGGTCAGTAGGGACCATACACGTTCGATGCAATTATTATCCACTAATGGGGAAACGTGAGAAGGTAATGGGAGGCACAGCATCCATTTGTCAGTATAATGCCGTAGGCTTCGGGGGGAGTTTGCCTGAGCAGGTTTTCTGGATTCGACCCGTTATTCTGAGCTGCCTCTGAGTCCGTAAGCCGCATCTGCCGCTGCTTCTGTCGTATCCCGCGATCCAGAGACAGCGTCTGTTCAGTGTAACACTGGGGAACGGTTTTTTTTGAGCACCAGCAAGTTTTGCAAGACCAGATAACTCGTCTTTGGTTAGTGCATTTAGCTGTAACGGTCGCTGGTGAGGTTTTACCACCCTCGTAAATCTGCTGGTGGGGGTGGGGAGGGAGGGTCAGCATTTGGGACTGGTTTTGCAATTAAATTGCTTCAAGCTGTTGAAACATTGGGAAGTTTTTTGACCTACTTTCGTGCAAGCTTCAAAATTGTTGGGATGTTTTCTGCCCTGGCTGCGTGGAATTCAGCTGGATTACAGGGGAAGGGAATTTTGTAGGACTTCTCATAAAGTCTCCCAGTTTTATTTTAAAAAAAATAAATTAAAAAAAAAATCAGCTTTGTCTTCAGGCAGCTCCTTGGTCTCCAGCTTCATGAATTTCCATGAGAGCATGTACTGGGCTGCACCCAGTGAAAGCAATCCTGATATTGCTCGTCCCCGGCTGCCTGCGTGTGCCATGGAGCGTGGGGACAGAGAGGGAGGCAGTGGGTGATGCCTTGGTCCCGCTCATGGCATCCCTTGGGCGCACCGACTGGCCTTCCATGGGGTCACCCGTGTGCTCGTGGCTGGTGAACAGCCCCATGGATGCTCCCCGCAGTCACGCTGCATCCTCCAACGTGTACGTCTGCATCCCGAAAAAGCTGCGGGGCCACAGCCCAGCTGAGGGCCAGCAGGATTTATGAATTAAAACCCCATTTGAAGGGTCGGGCTGCTGAAAGAGCCATTAGCGCAGCAGATGGTCACAAACAAAAGAATCGTCGTAACTCAATGTACTTGTCACTGTTCGGGCTCCCCGACTTCGTACTTGCACATCTCCCTGGGGAAACAAGACGTTATTTTTCAGCCCCTTTGATTTTTTTTTTCCCCCCTGTCAGTGCTGTCATCTTGGGGCTGCTGATACGCCAGAAAGTGTTTGGCATTTTTCTAATTAAAAAATAAATTCCTTTGGTCTGCATTTGGCCCATTTAAGAGGTTCATACGTGTGGTTTTGCCTTAAAACCGGATGGATGGAGGTGTGGGTGCTGGCTCTCCTGCTCGGTTTTCATCCCAGGGAGCGTGGGAAAGCCCCGGTGCTCGGTGTCTGCCGGGGTGTGAGATGCTTGGCCGTGGGTTCCTGGACGGGATGGACAAACTGCTGTCTGCCACGTGGACGGGGTTTTGGGAGTGGTGGAGCTCAGTGATGCTCTCTGGTCTGTGCTGCTGGGAGAGGCTGGGGTGACAGAGGCACACTGGCCACCCTGGTCACAAGCCCACCCTTTGTTCATGGTTTCTTGGGGGGTTGGGGATGAATTTGAGCACAATTCGAGCAGCCACAGCCCATCCTGCCCGCTCTGGCAATTTTCTCCAGCCCACGAGGATGCGAGATGTGCGAGTGGGCAGGAACGGGAGATAACACCTCGTAATCCCTCCCGGCGCCCCAGCAGCAAATGCTGCTGCTGGCTGATAATGAGAAAGTGAACAGATTGTGGGAGAGGTGATGTCGGCATCCCCAAATCTGTGCCCTGGGCATGGGGGAACGTCGCTAATGATCTGGTTTGGGAAGGCAGGGAGAGCAGGACTTGCTGAAGGTGATGCAGAATAGGGCAGCACTGCGGTGCTGAGCTCCAGGTCCTGATGGTCGTCCCAGGCGAGCGGCTCGGTTCGCTTGGTGCGTGCTTGTGCCGTGCCAGCTCTGACGGGGGATGCGGGGGCTCGGGGCTCCACCAGGGCAGCCCTGAAGAGGTGGCCAGTGCGGTCAGAGGATCAGAAGGGTCAAAATGCATTTTGCAGTGAGAGTTAGGAGCAGGTGGAGCGGAGCTACTGCTCTGCTGTCACCTGAAGGTGGGAAGCAACCGAGAAGAATGACCCTTGGTGGCGGCTGGGCTGCATCCAGCCATAGGGTGACTCATGGCACAGGTGCTGATCTCCATCCCACCAGCTCCTGTGAGCTCCTGGGGAGTATTATGGGGTGGGCTGGTAATGCAAAATAAGGAGGAGCAGATGCTCAAGTGCAGGTTCCAGCATGTCCTGGGACAGGGGTTGGGGTTCCCACCGTCTTTTCTCCTGTGGACCTGGTTGCTGGTGTGTTTGAAGGCAGGGATGCTGAATTTACCCGGAGGCTTATTCGCTCCTCAGGGCACTGCTGGCTCATCTTTTTCCTTCCCCCTCTTTCTCCCATGTTCTTTCCATGTTTTCTCTCCACCGCCTAACAGCATATAGCGGGCTTGCTCCGTTATTTATGTTAGGAATAAAAGCGTGTAGAAGAAGCCCACCCCCAAAGCCTGGCCTTGCTCTTCGCTAGACTCCGGGGTGATAATTGTTTTCTTCAGTGGCAGCATCTCCTCTTGCTGTGGGAAGGTTTGTGCGGCCTCTGCCCCCCGCTCGCCCACCCTTGTTATCATACAAATCACATAATAATAAGGCCGGGAATAAACAGGAGCTCCGGTAGCTGTTAGCCGGGTATAAAAACAAATCACATGGAAACAGTATAATTACTGAGAAAATATCAACTTGAGTAATACAGTAATTGTTTTCTTCCCTCCAGCAGATTTATTCCAGCTCTCCCGGCTCATGCTGGTTTCGAAGTCTGTGACTTCACGTTAATAAGAGGAATTTTACGTTTCACACTGCACTTGTTCAGAGCCTGAGTATGATGCTATCGGAACCAATGGAATATATTTTGGGTGGCTTCTTGAGAGTGTGAGGAGACAGAGCACCAGTTAACATATGTCTGCTCTTTGCAAACCTCTTTTCAATGCATTTTTCTGATTTAGAAGAACGGGCTTTTCATGTCTTGCATAAATCTGGGAGCTCTGCTTCTTGGACTTCACTGTTGCAGGAGCAAGATTTTTTTTTTTTGCCTTCAGTTTTGGTTTTTTCCTCCCTCTTGCTGCTTGTTACTTCCTTTATTTAGAGAGGTGCTTGTGAAATGACGGTGCCCAGCTATCTGAGGTCCAGGGACATTGCCTCTCTCTATTGCTATAATCATCTCTAACACCAGATGATGATGGGTTTTGTGCGGTGACGTGCAGCTGTTCCGCTTACTCAGCTCTGCTGCTGTTGTTCTGCAGATTCTGCAAGGTAGAAATATAAACATGCAGCAGAAACCAGGTTTCCAAAGGGGTTTGTGCCAAGTAGGAGTTTAAAGATGCCCTGTCTTGCATATTGGCAGACGTGAGATAGTATCTTTTGTTTCACGTGCACAGAGCGAAGGCTCTCTCCTGCCTTTTTGGCAGGTAACTCACTTTCCTTTAGAAAAATCTACCCACCTACGAGCCACTGCCACATCCTCTTCCTATGCCTTAATCTGAACGAGATTTTATGAACACCTAGTTTATCTCTTGCTTCTTGTGGTTGTCCTGCTCCTCTTAGCTTGGAAAAAAAAAATAAACCAAAACCACCAAAAACCCCCCACCCCAGCGCGGAGAACACAAAGCCTTGCAGTGCAGTAGACTGGCCGAGTTTGGTTTCTGACGCTGGGGAAGTAAAACAAGACAGGATCTGCTCTTCAGGGTTCTCCAGGATCCTTTGGTGTTCTTCTAGTTTCTCTTCTGAATGGATGCTGGAAGCAACCAGCTTAGCTTTGCGGTGCCTCTGGGGCAGCAAGGAAGGGCTTCAGGCTGCTCCTTGGCTCTCTGTCCCTTGATGGCAGCACTGGGAAGGGCGTTGATGCCTCCAGGCTGCACCCAGTGGTTCCTCCCTGGCTGGTTTGATGTCTCCTTGAGCTAGAACAGGGTTTAGCGGGGACGACGAGGAGGAGGAGGAAGAGGAAGGTGTTGGTGAAGCTGCAGCGTGGCCGGTGAGCATCATCTACGTGCCTTGCTAGTTGCCGCTAGTGGCATCTCCGTGCCCCTGAGCCCCATCGTGTCACCCTCGCCCCGCAGCAGGACCGGCCGGGAGGAGGGTCGGTGATCAGCGCTGGCTGCTCGCCGGTGGCCGTGAGTCAGCGCGGAGGGGGAGGATGCCCAGTGCCAGCTGGTGCAGAACAATGTCGGCTTTGTCTGCAGGCGCAGGGCTGCTGTACTGAAGGTGCAGAACTGCGTGAGCTTCTTCACTGGTTCGCCTCCCCCCGTCCCTGCCCTCCCCAGTAGCTGCAGCGTGCTGGCTGCCCAGCCGGGCGGTGGTTTACGGTTACAAACCAAGCCCCAGCTCCTCTTCCTGCCCCCTCCAGGACAAGAAATCCATCCCCTCACTAAGCAAGTGAGTAGATGAACTTTTAATTAAGCTGTTGGGTAGCTGCCAGACAGGAGTGTCCCAGGTCAGGGTAGGCTGTTGGTGTGCCTGATCCCCATCTGCGTGGCCGATGGCTATTGAACAGCTCCCTCATCCCAGGTATGTTTGTTGGTGAGGGTTGACCTCAGCCAGGCATGTAACTTGTGTTTGCAGGAGATGGGCTCCTTCCTTTGGAGCAGGAGAGGTGAGGGCTGGTGTGCAGGTGAGGCGTTGTGGCTCTGGGATGCTCCTGGGATCCCAGCTCGTTGGGCTCAGGGAAGTCGTTGTGTTGCTGGAGGAGGAGCTGAGTGCTTTGACGGGTTTTCCCTCTGCCCTCATCTCATGGCCATTAGAGCTGCTCCTTGCGACACCCGCGTAGGTTATGCTGATCCGTGCGGTCTCTGATCTGAAGGGTCTTGTTAAGCCAAGAGCTTCTTTGCCTGGGATTTAAAAAGCTGGTTTTCATCAGTTTGGTCTATTTTTATCTCAGCTGACCTTGCCTGTCCCCATCGTTTCTGGATGGATGCATCTGACATCCTGCCCTCAGAGCTTCTCCCAGAATTTAGCAGGAGATGGAGGAGGACCTCCAGGAAGGAGGTGGGGGGCCTCTCTCCTCCCAGGGGCTGTCCTTCTTGTTTGGCATGGCTAATGCCGCTCTTCTCTCCATCACGGCCATGGCTGTGTCAGAGGAGGACACGTCTGTGGTGCCTCGTTGTTATGGAGAAGACGTAGCCTGGAGCTGGGTGCAGTGACAGTGCTGCCGGGAGCTCCGGCGTACGGATGGGTTTGTGGATTCTGTAGAAACGGGGGTGGCACCGGAGGTGGTGGTGGGAGCCTCCGAGGCTGTGGCAGGAGGAAGAGCTGCTGTCCCATCCTCAGGAGCCTGGCTGGGTGCTCTCTGGAGGTCGCAGAGCCCTGTGGTGATGGGATCTGGCGGCTGGCACTGCTCCGTCGAGCAGGTTTTGGGAGGGCTGTGTGTGTCTCGGAGGGCTGTGGCGTGGGAGGATGAGAGGAGGATCCGGAATCTCCTGGGAAAGATCTGACCTGCTTGTTTTGTGCTCCTCAGGATCGTGGCCTGCCTGGCAAATTGGAGCCCGTCTCCCCCGTGAGCCCTGCGCACCCCGACACCGAGCTGGACCTGCTGCCCGCCCGGCTGTCCAAGGAGGAGCTCATTCAGAACATGGACCGCGTGGACCGCGAGATCACCATGGTGGAGCAGCAGATCTCCAAGCTGAAGAAGAAGCAGGTAAGAGGCTGTGGTCCAGAGAGGAGCACATGTCCTCGCTCCTGTGTGCTGCCTTGTGCCCCATCCTTGCCCATGTGCATCCGCAGAGGGGAAGCGACAGTGCCAGTGCCACCAGGATGGTCTGTGTCCCTGCTCCCTGTCGTGACATAGGGCAGCTGCTGCTGTGCCAGCAGTCTGGAGCCGGTAGTTGCAAGGTGAGGTAGCTTTGGAAACCCAGCTTGTTGGTTCTTTTGCATGTCAGAGTATCTTAAAGGGAGGGAAAATCTGTCCTCGGTGACTTGCCCATGGTCGTGCAAGCAGGCAGTGGCAGAGCTGGAAACACAGCCTGGGTTGCCCAAGTCCCCTGCACAAGGGCTT
>NW_010128102.1:60124-65113 GCF_000699245.1 Pterocles gutturalis
CTGTCCCTAATGCTGTTGCTGCTGCTGTTGTAGTTCTGGGCTGTTTCAGACATTGCTGCGATGTCCTGATGGCCCATCCTGTGCATCCAGCCCCTTCTCTGGGCTGTGCAGCTCCACAGCCATGGGCAGTGTCTGGTCCAGCTCTGCTCAGGGCTCTGCCTGAGCCAGGGATTTGAACCTGATCTTCTTGGTTAGTGCTTTACCCCCCCAGCAGAAGGATTGCCCACTCCATGTTGCCATGTATACAATTACCATAAACCCATTAAGAGATTAATACGACAAAACCTTGGGGGACGTCTGTGACAAACCCCGCAGACTTAAAGGCTTTCACTTCCTAAAGCAAATCACGTCTCTCTGCCTCTCTCTTACCAGTTGTTTTTTTCCTTTGCTTGGGGCCAGTTTCTAAACTCCCTGACGACTGCTAGTCCCAAACTGTCCAAGAGGAACAAACTCTCCCGAGGGCTGCACGGCAGGAATTTGGGAATGGAGCAAACCTCTCCTTGGGCTGTCAGATGGGGCCACTGCCCCTTGAGGATGAGCATGCAGTTGGCTTTCCTCCCCGTCAGATCTGTATTTTCCCATGTCAGACACTCTCCCTTTCTTTCCTCCAAGACAAAGCAGGATCTTCTGGTTTTGTTTTCAAACTATATGCTATAATTAATGCAAAGTATCTTTTTGTGTGTGTGTGTTGCGTTTTATCTGCAGAGGTATCAGAGTGCTTCTATGGAGAGGGAACCAAGAAGGGACAGCAGCAGCTGTGCTGGGGGTGCGCGGAAGTGGGGGACAGGCTGGCAGGGACTGGAGGAACATCTGGAGGGATGGAAACCGCGGAGGTTCCTCTTGTCGGGTTGGTGGGAGCTGGGTGAAGCCACCCCTTCCCCTCTCCCTCCGAGGAAGCGATGACAAAATGTTGGTGTCCTCTCGCACTTGCCAGTCTGGCTGCTGGTCCATGTTTTTAACTCACATTTGAGGAAGGAGATGCAAACCGTGGTCATCTCCCACTCTGGAGATGGGGGGACATGTGCCCGGCACGGCGGCGAAGGTCCCGCTCACGGCACCCGAAGGGGCTGACAACTCTGCCTGACTTTTTTCAGAGATGTTGAGGAGCTGCTATTGAAGTTGACAGGAGCAGCATATGTTCCTTGCCGTTAAAATCAAGCTGTCCTTCCGTAAGGAAATGGGTTTTTTATTGTTGGCTGCTTGGTTGCTTTATTTCTTCCCTTGGAATGAATTTTACGATTCTTCCTCCCCACAAAAATGCTCTGTTGAGTGGGGAAGAAGGTGAAAGTGGCTGTTGGCAGAAAAAACATCCCCTCCTCTCAGTTTTTTTTTTTTTTTAGGGGGTTGTTTTTTGGGGGTTTTTTTTGGCATATAATGGCTAAGTCATTTGGTAGCAAATCCACTCCCCCCCGCCCCCATCCCCAACACGGCCTCCTTTCCCCTGCAGTGGGATCCTTCCCCTCCAGTCTCCCAGAGCTGGCACATCTGGGAGGAAGTGTTTTCGAGGGGGGATGTGTGTGTGTCCTGTCTGAGATGCTCCGGGAATGATTTGTCCATCTGTGCATCGGAGCTGTCAGTGCGGGAGAAGCCGAGCGAGGGAAAGCAATCAGCCTGAAACAGATACAGCTCCTGCAGGGACGGGAGGCGGAGCAGGGGAGGAATTGTACTCAGCCGGAATATCCTGATGCTTTTCCCCTCTGTCTTTGGGAGGCCTTCTTAGGGTAATTAAATACATTTGTATGGAAATGCTGAGCAAAAAAAAATTCCCAGCCAACCCCAATCCACCATCTCTTTTTTTTTTTTTTTTGGGTTGTTCCACAAATGGCAAGGAAGGCTCTGCCTGGACTTTACAAGAAGCAAAAAATGTCTTCAGCAAGCAGAGAAACCTTCCCCAAACCCTGCGTGCCCCTGGCAGAAAGCCACCTCCATCAGCCGTCCCCCGCTCATTCATGTGCCATATGCGCTCAAATCTCTCGCTGAGTCCTCTCTCTCCCCCTCTTCCTGCCAGGGAAGGATAATCCTTATGCATTTATTCCTGGCAGCGGTACTGGGGATCTGAAGGAGAAATTGCTGGGCTGTGCTGCGCAGTGGTGCCTGAGCCTCGCTGGGCTCCGAGCTCGCCGAAGGGCTCTGCGGGAGTACAACACTCCCACCTGGTGATGGAGGTGGAGCTGGCCGGATGGAAGAGCTCCAGGGTTTCCCCTTCCATCCATCTCCTGGCTGAGTTTCCTCCCTTCTCCCCTCGGTTCTTTGGAAGCGGTGTTCAGAGATGCCCTGAGGCTGGAAGCCCTCTCCTCTCCCTGGGCAGGTGGAGCACCGTGGTACCCGGCTGATGGGTGCCCAACACCCGGCAGCATGCCTGCTGCGTGCGTGTCTAACGACCTTGGCTTCATCAGGCAGGTCCCTTCACCGCGGGGGCTGGTACCTGCAGGGATGGGGTCTTCCTGAAATGTCACCCACCCTCCTGCCAGCGCCGCGGGCTCCAACGGCCCCTCTGCAGTGCGTGGTCTGGCCAAAGGGACTCTGAACGGGAAAGGGCACCTCCTTCGCTTAGAAATAAATTGACCTGCGGATGCTGTAGGAGCCAGGGCTGTGGCTAACGATGGCATCCTGCATCCCTTCAGCATGGCTGCGCTGTCCTTTGGGGCGAGGAGAGGGCTTTCAGGCAGCCGCTGCTGGGAGAGAGTGTGGAGCCGTCAAGACTCATCTCTCATCCTGCGTTTCTCCCTGTAAAGGTCACAGTCCCAGCCGAGCTTTTGTGGCAGACCTTTAAGAAATCCGTTTTGTCCGTGTCTGGGAACCCTGACCTATTTTGCTTTGCCATTTCCCACAGCTCCCAGGGGTAGCTGTCGCGGGCTGAGCCTGCTGCGCTCAGGTGTGCTGCCTGCAGACCTGCTGCATCCCTGCCTCTGGCCCTTTCACGGCCGTGCAGTGTTCCGCCACAGAGAGCAGAGATTAATTCTCCACTGTATTTCAGCTATAATTAGATTTGTATTTTTTTTCTTTTAACGAGCTGCTTTTAATGAGCCTCCACTTACTGGCAAACTTTTCTTTCCTGATATGCCATCAAATCCTCTTCTCTGAAATCACTTAAAACACACCCGACCGCTTTGCAGAATTTTTGTGGGTTTCCAGAACAGTGTAGCCAAGTTTCCGACTTTTTTTTTTTTTTTTTACCCAGATATTTTCCCCAAGAGAAGTAGAGGATTTAACTGATCCCTTTTGTGGCTCGCTCTTTGGAGTTTTTGGAATTTATCACATGGGAGCAAGGGTGCGTGATGGGTGCCTTAGGACACCCAGCAGGAGCGGGCAGGTGCCTGGAAGCGCTGCCTCTGTGCCGGGGCTGATGCTGAGAACTGCTGTGCAGCCTGTGGTTTCCTCCATGGCTTCCCAAAGAGCTCTTGTCCCCTTTGCACGGCACTGTGGTTTGGGCCACCTGAGAACCAGCCGTGGTTGAGAAGAGCTTTGGGGCTGTTCTACGCAGGGTTGGAGCCTTCGGGGTGTGTCACGGCTCTTTGCAGGCAGGGAGGGATGGATCCCCACGGTGCTGGGGAAGGTTCAGGAGCAGAGATGATCTGAAGGAGGAATAGGTGCCCACCTTCTTCTCGGACCACAGGCACCGCTGTTTCTGGGAGGATGGGGGTGCGCTCGCCTCCGGTGCAAGCCAATTGTTCTCGATCCCAGGAGCATTTTCTTCCTGGTATGAGTCTTGCTCAATTTTCCTCTTGCTTTGACAGGGGATGCTTTAGTTGCAGGAAAAAAAAAACCCCAAAGACTTGGAGATTCAGAGCTGAGCAGTGAAAAAATGATAGTCGGATTTTGAGAACCGCTGCCTCTCCCGTGCCTGTGCTGCCCCGCAGCTGCTGTGCGCAGCGTGCGCCGGGAGCCGGTGGCCGCAGGAGCAGCCCGGAGGAATCTGTTATTTCCTCTTTTGGCGGAGCAGTTCCTCAAGCTTACTGGAAGCGCTCAGATGCCTCCTTCTGCCTCGCAGCCGACGGGAGAGCTGCGGGCATGGGTTCTACATGAGACGTCCCTGCTGATGGTGGTGACGTTCAAAAGTTCTCTTAAGTCCACTGCTTTATAATCGATGTTTGCCATGGCCTGAGCAGCTTGCAGGTGGGTAGGAACACAGTAAAAGATTCGTGGTCTCTAAAGGCACGTACATGGACGTGCTCCCTTCTGCTTTCTGGGACATCCAGCGTTCAAGCAGCTTTGGGGCTGGGTGCGTTTCACTGCGTGTGTGGTGGGAACATGATGGAGATGCCCACGGAGCAGCTCCTGGGTGTTTCTGCTGTGGGTGGGGGTGAAGCCTGGGATGTCACCCAGCCCTGGGTTGCGGGTGTTCCCACGCAGGCAGACCTTGGCCCACGTGGGGCTGGAGGTGACGGCGTGATGTATTTTTGCACCCAGCTGCTGCACCGCAAAGTGCAGATACCGCGAAATGTGGAGCTGTGGCCATGCGGTAAAGGCAGTAAGAAAGCAGAAGAGCCAACAAACCGAGCTCCTTGGCACTGCTGCCTCCGAGGGCAGGACGCCTGGGTGATGGCCATCCGCCCCTCCTGGGCTTTCTCCAGTTGGAGCCTGGACTGACTGGGTGGTTTCTGCTCAGGACAGCTTGTCCTGTGCAAAGGAAGGAGAGGGATGGGTCGGCATCCCTCGCGCCTCGGCAGCTTTTCCTGTGCCTGCCAGGACACCGGAGCCGCGTGGCGTGTTCCTCCTGCGGGCGTTTGCAACCTGAGTGTTTGAGCTCTCTATGAAAGTTCACCAAAGGGCATCTCGGTGACCCCCGGCTGAGCACCGTGCTGTCCTCCGCAGGGACTCCTGCAGCTCTTGTTTGTCCTCTTGATCACTTTGCATCTCTCCCCTGGGCTGGGAGGGCTGCCTCGTGTCCCATTGGGCTGACTCTGACCAGAGACGTCACCTTTCACAGTGTTGTCACCTCCTCTGCTGTGCTTCACTGGCTCCTCTGGCTGCGTGGCGCGGGGGCAG
>NW_010128102.1:65167-67913 GCF_000699245.1 Pterocles gutturalis
CCACAGCATCTCAAGATAAAGGTGGGGAGCAGCCTTGCAGCTCACCCCTCGCTCCTCCACTGCTCCTTGCCGTGCGGTGGCAGCTCTGGAGCTGCGGTTCCCTTTAAAGGTTTCCAGTAAAATCATTCTTTCTAGCCTCCAGCCCTCTCCAGGAGGCTTGTTTAAGGCAGATCCTCATCCTCGGTGCCTAAAAAGCCCCAACCCGCCAGCACGGGTGCCTGGGGCAGGACGGGGCTGCGCCTGCGTGGCAGGGGGTGTTCCTCCCTCTCCCCGTCCCTGCCCGTGTCTCGCAGGAAGCCTTCTGCCACGGCGGTTTGTGCCTCGGCCGCGGCACCGCCGAGAGTCTCGTGTGGACGGGGATGGCTGCGTTTCTCACTGTGACTCACCCTCCTCCTCCTCCCCCTTCTCCTTCCACAGCAACAGTTGGAGGAAGAAGCAGCCAAACCACCAGAGCCTGAAAAACCCATCTCCCCGCCTCCGATCGAGTCCAAACATCGCAGCTTGGTGCAGATCATCTACGACGAGAACAGGGTGAGTCTGGAAACGATGGAAGTACAAATGTGCGGTTGTGCTGTCTCAGCCTGGCCAGGGATGGGGAGGCTGGTAAGGGGTAGGTGGGGGATTCCCCTGGGCGAGACCCCCTGGGGTGGAGGTGGTGGGAGGTGGATGGATGGAGCTGTGTTGGGGATAGTGACAACACAGGAGCTTGCTCTGCCGTGCGGATTGAGCACAAATGTCTTCTGAAGCACAAGCCTGGGGGGTGGTTCCTGTGATCAGCCTTATATTTGGAGCATTCAGGAGATGTTTAACAGACAGGGCTCTGAAGCAGCTTGTTTCATCCTCTCCCCTGGGGGTGAGCCTGGTCAAAAGCTGCCTCAAAGGATGGGCTTTGGCATAGTGGGGTGGATGCATGGATGGAGGGGGACATTTGTGATGCTCTCATACTGGCAGGCCAGCTACAAGCTTTCCTGGCTGCCCCTGAGTCCGGCGGGGCTGGAGCAGAAAGGATGTGGATGCAGCCACGGCTGGATTTGTGGATGTTTGATGCTGTAAATAGCATTAACAAAGGTCAGGCCGGCATCCCTGGCTCTGGAGCTCTGCCTTGACCGCTCATTTCTTGCACTCAGCCATTGCCTGTAATAGCAGCCTGCGGAGACGCGAATTTTGCTGTGTGCTTTGGAGCGATGCTAGGAAATTGGGCCCTTTGGTAGATAATCAAGCACATTCATTTTCATTTAGGTGTTGGATAAAAAGGATGATTTTGCATAAAAGGAAAACTACCAGTCGCTAATTATTTTGAATTGCGAGGCCTGCGATTTCACTGGGAGCTGCAGAAATCCAGGTGCCCAGCTTCTAAAAAGAAAAGAAAAATAAATCGCATACCCTGCGCTCCCAGGCAGCGCAATTTTCCTGGTTTTCCATTTTCCATCTGCTCTCTCTGAGCAGTAGGAAGCCCAGCGCTGGCATGATCTGTTGTGTGAGTGGGTGAGTGATGAGGTCGATGTGTTTGAAGCGTTGGCAAGCGCCGGCTGGCGGTGGCTGCACAGACACTGGGCTCTGGGGGCAGGTGCCGAACGTTCCTCAAAGCCCTTCTCCTGGTGGCACCACCAGGTGCTCTCTCCAGGGGTCTTGGGTGAGGCAGCTTGTGTCTCCTGTGCAAGGATTAGGTTCAGAAACATTTTTATTCCTGTTCCCTTGAGCTCCGTCCTCCTGGAATGCTCTCATGTACCTGGACCGTGGTAGGAGGGGAAGAAATGGGTGATGGTGCTGAGGCAGGAGGGAAAGATGATCTTTAGCTGTTGCATCCCCAGAGGCTGCTGTGTCGTAGCAGTCCCCATTAGCAGGACCTCCCTTGGAGCTGAGTGTCCTCTTGTCCTGCTTTGTCACCTCTTGTCTCTGCCCAGCCCAGGAGCAGGGTCACCCTTTCCCTGCTGTCTCCATCACCTCCACGGCAGACGCGATCCACTCTCAAAGCCCCTGCTGTGGCTCTGCCAGACCCTTGGGATCGCTGCCTTGTCCCGTGGGTGGTGGCAAAGCGTGCAGAGAGGAAGTGTGGGGTTCCACATTTCTCCGTGAAAGTGTGTGGCCATAATACCTGGGACGCTGTTGCATGCGGTGCTGGGAACTGGTGGCATCCATTTGTCAGCATGCCCAGCTGTTCTGAGTTCCACTGATGCTCAGAGCCCGTCCGGTACCCGCAGCATTTTGCTGTTACCCTTCACGACAGGGTGCCCTTGTTCCAGGTGGGTGCTCAGCAAGCGAGGGTCACATCTGACACCAAATGTCTGCGTGATTTCAAATCCGGCTCTGCGTGATCCCTGGGATGGGTAAATGATGATTCTTCCCCTGTTCTTGTGAAGTCCCCTTGTGGGTAGCGTGTAAGCAAGCCCAGCTGTGGGTAGGAGGCTCAAACCAAAAACCCTTTTTCCTTTGGCCTGAAGGAAACCATAGCAGGCTGGAGGGCAGTTCCTCCTCTGAACAACACATGATCTGTTCACGGGCAGCGGAGAGTCAGCAGAGCTGTGCTGGCAGATTGCCGTGGCTGGGGCTGGGTGACAAAAGGACCCTTTTAAGCACTGTCACATGAAGGGGAAGGGTGTGCTGAGCCTTGCCAGCAGCATTGCCCTTGTCGTGGCTCCAGTAACGAAGGTGGGATTCAGGATGCGATTGTCCTTCTGAAGGGCATCCCTGGGCTCAGCTGTCAGACACTCACCTCCGTGGGACACATTTGGGATGCCTTTTGGGG
>NW_010128102.1:67927-68323 GCF_000699245.1 Pterocles gutturalis
GGAGCAGAGCTGGAAGAGGAGAGGACGTGGGAGCAGCATCAGTTAGGACTGTGGGTGAAAGAGTGGCTGGACATCAGATTGCTTGGGGTGGGTTTGGTGGCAGCAGACCCCCCGGGCATACCCAGCTGTGTGTCGGGGACAGCCCCAGGCACGCTTGTGCTGACCTGCGGCTTTCCTGCAGCGAAACACTTCATTGCAAGGTGAGTTGGGAGGAGCCAAGGGCCGTGAGCCAGGTGGACATCGATCTAGAATGGGGAAAGTCACAGAGGCAAATTTTCAGCCCTTCCACCTCTTCTGTGCTGCGGAAAGGAGGTGAAGTTGGATGCCCCAAGGTCTGCTCGCAGAAAAGCGGCTGTAAGGCTGAGGCGAGGGTCCAGGCTGCCAAAACAGGGGGGG
>NW_010128102.1:68408-75189 GCF_000699245.1 Pterocles gutturalis
AGGCGGAGGACAGAGCACCTCAGAAGAGCTGGCAAAGCCCGAAACGTGCTTTAAAGAGCCGTGCTGTGGAAGGGGCAGAAAGCCAGCGCTTGTGCCGATCCCAGAGCAGGTGGGAGGCGACGAGCTTCGCGGAGGGGCTGTCGCCTGGCTCCGGTTTAATTTTTCATGAACTGCGGGTCTGTGCTCCAGCGAGCAGGCAGGAGCCGCCGTGCCCGTTCCCACCGCCCCTGCCAGGCTGCGCAGGAGTTACACACTGCGGGCAGTTGTACCCCGAACAAAGGAGACGCCAAAAACAGTCCATGGGAGAGAGGAGGTTACGTAAGGACAGAGCAGCTAGAAACGCCGGAAAATCAAGTTAGCCAGCCATTCTGTGACCTACTTTCCTTTTGGCGATAGCTGTGGCTTTGCAGGGGTGAATGATTTCTAATTTTAGCTTATGGCTCGTCAGGGAAGTCTATATATTTTTTCCGCACGGCGCTGGGTATGGATGAGGGGTTGGGATGCAGGTTGGTGCTGCCCTGTGTCAGATGTTCTCAGAATTCCAGTTTTCTGATGCTGAACGCCGGCCACGCTGGTTTTCCCTCTTGCAGCCTGTTTAACGCGTACGATTTGAAAAGTTGCTCGGCGTCAGAGAGGATAATTGTGGAAAACGTGACCTGTAATCCCCTCCTGCGGCGCTGGGTATGGATGAGGGGTTGGGATGCAGGTTGGTGCTGCCCTGTGTCAGATGTTCTCAGAATTCCAGTTTTCTGATGCTGAACGCCGGCCACGCTGGTTTTCCCTCTTGCAGCCTGTTTAACGCGTACGATTTGAAAAGTTGCTCGGCGTCAGAGAGGATAATTGTGGAAAACGTGACCTGTAATCCCCTCCTGCTACACTCTGCTGGACAAGTAGTTGACTTCCAGAAAAAAAGGAGTTGACTGTAGAGCTCCTGCTGGGGAAGAACAGAGAGCAGCTCTCCGGGGCTGCGGTGCGATGCTGTGCTGGGAGGCTGGGGTTGCATTGGGGAAGGTTTGCAGAGACTTAATTTATAGGGAGGCCGTTGATATTCATGATCACAGAGACCCAGGTGCCTCCTGCCTGGGGTATGTGCTGACCGGAGCCACTTTATCTTGTCTCCAAAGTTGAGCCGTGACGTGGCACCTGAAAAAGTACTTTTTGGGAAATGTTTGCAGTGTAATGCAGAAAAACACACGTGTGTATCCGCACAAAATTTCAACTGGGAGTGAAACCTGTGCCATTTCTGAAAGGATGTATGAGAATGGAGGTTAATGTTTTTGGTACTATCCGTAGACTAAGCTGGGAATAAACAGTGGGCAGCATTTTCAGAAGCATCTGAGTCGTGTTTTCAAAAGTGCTTCCAGCCCTTGGAGAGACAGAATGATGTTTGAAAACAGCGATGGGTGCTAGAATCGCCAAGATTGTTCAGAAGGCACAGCGGGGAGCTCCGAGGACCATTTTGGGTGCAGGGATGCGGGATGGGCTGTGTTCTCCAGTCCTCATCACCCCGTCCCTGAGAGCTGGTGGGGTGGTGTGGAGCTACCTGGGGAGGCTGGGTTGTGACCAGTGTCTCGGTTGCTGCTCGGGGCTGATGGCAATGCGGGGGGGGGATCTCCTGAATTAAACCATGTGAGTGACCTTTGGTGTCTCCCCAGCTGGGGAAGCTGATCCCGGCCGGGTCTGGCACCTCCAAGGTGGGTGTATGTGTGTCATTGTATTGAGAGAATTCAGCTGCCTTCACCTCAAATCCCCATAACCAGGGCAGAGCCTCGGTGCCTATTTTTAGCCGTCGCTTTAATCCTCTGGGCCATTCACAGGATTCCGTGCTTCCCTCTTCCCCTGAAATCGATTGAGCGTACCTGGGCTTGAAGATGGTTTTGTGCTTTAAATGGAAATTTCCAGGTCCCCCGCTAAGCCTGGAGAGGAGGGCAGCGCTGGTGTTGCTCTGAATCGCTCTCCGTGCCTTTCCCAGGATGCTGGGCTGGCTGAGCTCTCCTTCTTGGCACGTCTGGAGGATGCTGCGCCGCGACAGCCCTGGCTGTGCCTGCAGCCCACCGCAGCGTGGCTTTGCCAGGTGGATTCTCCTCCAGGTCCTATCCATGCCCAAAGTCCCCATGGGCTCCTGCACACTCGTACGTGATGATGTGGGGCCTGCGTGTGCCCATCGCCAGCTCCCTGCAAGTGGATCTGGGTGGTTGGGGGCTCTCTCCAGACCTGAAGCCAGGATTCCTGCCTGGAGCCCAGCAGATAAAAACCAGCCTCTGTGCTTGTGTCAGACCTCTCCCTGCAAACAAGCACACATCAGCTTTCCTCTAGAACACCGAGCTCATTTATCAGAGGCAGAGGTTGCGTCAGGATACGGCGTGACTTCGCCCTCTGCCGCCGTGCAGGAGAGGGGACACCGCGTGCTGTGACCCACCGCAGCGTGGCCAGAGCTGGGACGAGTGTCCCTGCATCACCCCGGCGTGCTGGGGATGCTGATGGCTTGTGGCCACGCGAGTCCATCCCGATTTGCTGTCAGCCCTCCGAAAAACTGGGTTTGATGCAGCGCAGGCAGGGGAAGCGGGCAGCGGCGCCTGTCTCGCTCTTGGGATTGAGCTGGCGGAAATCAATAAGATTAAATTTTAATTCGTTTTCTGTCGCGGTGCTGTTCCTTCGAAAGGGCACAGCTATCTATCTATAAATTCAGCATGATGCTGTAAAATTGGAATTCAAAGGATTGTTTTGAACTTTTTCCACCCCCTGCTGCTGTTGTGTCTGTGCGGAGCGTGTTCCCAGCTATCCGCTTACCCTCTTCAAATACCTTCATGAAGCATTAATGCCCCAGCCAGAAATATGAGAATAAATAAATGAACACTTTTAGCATTGCAAAGTCTAATCCA
The DNA here is from genome assembly GCF_000699245.1 of Pterocles gutturalis. Classification (NCBI taxonomy): domain Eukaryota; kingdom Metazoa; phylum Chordata; class Aves; order Pterocliformes; family Pteroclidae; genus Pterocles; species Pterocles gutturalis. The sequence continues at coordinate 71,291 of NW_010128102.1, forward strand.
GCCGTTAACTACTCAAAGGCACGGAGTGTGACTCAGATCCCACGGGGATTTTATGTCTGTGTAACTCTGATTTTCTATGAACTCCCCATTTACATTAGAAAGGGAAGAATCAGGCCTGCATCGTCAGCACCGAGCTGCTGCAGTAAATAAATCCTTATCACTGAAACCACTTTCGAGCATTAAATCTCCAGGTTTGGTTTTTTTTTTTTAAATTCTAGTTTATGTGTTAGTCGGAGTGGGGGCATGTTGTATTTGGCTGGTGAAAGGGCTGCGTTCGTTTTGCTCTTGTTTGTGATAACGTTTGTTCTGGGGTCGCCTCCTCTTGGCTCGGTGATGTGAAATGGCTTTTGGATAGCACGGGGGAAAAGTGGAAAGGTCAGAGATCAGATGCTACTAACGCTTCTGCACGATGGCAAGATTTCTGAAAAGACAAAATGAAACATTTAGCCTGGAGTCATTGAGAATCCTTTCATTTTTTTCTCTGATCTCAAGGAAATTTTGGGGGGTGTTTTATTTTTTTTAATGGTCCTGATCCGTCTCCAGCCTGCCCCTTTGCCGTGCGGCTCCTGCAGCTCCGCCTGCCCCGGGATGTCGCGCCGCCAGGACAGGAATTTTTCCCAGCGCCGCCCTGTGCGCAGCTCTCCAGCCTCTCGCAGGGCTTTGCTTATCTCCGTGCGGGACACGCCTGGTCCCAGATGGAAACCCTTCCATTCCCCAGCGCTGCTGCCTACGGGCTGCTATAAATAACCCCGGGAGCACGGTTCAGCTGCAGCAGCTTTGTGCTGCATGCAGCCTTGGCTGGAGCCGGTCCAAGAAAATGCCGCCTCCTAATTTCAGATCCGCTTTCTCAAAATAACTCTTGTGTTTCCTTCTCTTCCATTTTTAAACTTCGCTTTAAGAAGAGCCCACTCGAAATCCCAGACTCTTCCCTCCCCTGGTTTCGGCTGCTCCGCTGCCTCGTGGGGTCGGTTCGTCATCCCCGCGGGAGCTCGGATGGCCCGGAAGCTGCTCTCCTGCCCAATTTTCCCCTCCCACGCCTATTTTAAGTTTCTTCAAAGGAAAAACAAGGGGTTGGAGTTTGCTTTGGAAACTAAATGCTTTTTAGGCAAGAACGGAGATTTTCCTAGTCTGCAGGGAGGTGGTTGTTGTTGAAGACATCTTTAGCTCCAGGGCTGTTGGAGGAGCGTGAGATGGGGTAAGAGCACAACCTCCTGCCTGCCCGTGCCCCTGCCCATGGGGAGGTGGGGAGGGAGGTTTTTTGGGGACAGATGCTGCTGCTTGCCACATCTCTGGGTCCTCTTTTACATCCGTGGGTCCCGCAGTGACACAGATCAGTGTTTGTGGTTCAGCTGCACTTCTTGAGACACCGTGATCCCTCCGAAAATGCATGTGGAGGACTTGTATGTGATGGGCTTCACCTCTCCATCCGAGTTGTGGCTAAATGTGCCCCCAAGGAGGTGCCTCTGCCCTTGCAGGTGCCCGCGTTTCAGCCGTGCCGGTGCAAAACCCAGAGTGGCTCCACCGGAGCAAAGCAGCTCTGGTGGTGAATGGGAGCAAAATTCAGCCTTGGGGCTTCAGTCCCTCTGCAAACATCGCTGCTCCCTGTGCTGTAGTGATATTTCAGGAGTCTGTACCGCATCAGGAAAAGGGGTCATTAGCTGCTTGCTGGGGAGCTGCAGAGAGGCTATAAAACCGGTGGGAATCTTCATGCATCTCACCAGAAGTAACGGCGAGATTTGCTTCCCGATGCATTGCTCTCTGTTAAATAACAGGGGCTGCAGGCATGGGTGGGGCTGTGCAGCAGGTGGAGGATGAACCCTCTGGTTTCCTTCTGCACATTCAGTCACTAAGCAAAATGAAATCAGTATTGGAACTGAGTCCTAGGTGGCCGTGCCTTTGGAAAGGAAAGGATTTAACGGGGCTGCCGGTGGTCTTCAGCAAAGGCACTGCAGCTGCGGGGGTGCCTGGGGGCTGCCCTCGCACATGAACGGTTTGAGGTTTGTCCAAATTCCCCAGCCAGGCTGCTGGCTAGCTGTGTCCCCAGGTGGGAGCGTGTCTCCGTGTGTCCGTCTGTCCTCCAGGATGAGCTCCAGTATGGTGGGAACCTTCTGCTGGGTGTAATGAGTCCTTCCCAGTTCTGCCGCCAGCTCTCACCTGGGTTTTTGTGGCCGTTCAGACAGCTCGTTAGAGTTCTGCTATGATCTGATAAATGCAGCAAGGAGCATCAGCAATTAGGGTGGGTGTCAAGTGTTAATTGGGCAGCTTTCAAGATAGAGGCATTTCTTTGTGTACGTACAGAGATGTGATGTGCTCAGAATAGCTTCCCCTCCTGATCTTTCCTTCTGAAGACGTGTATATTGCAGTCGGTTAATGCAAGACAAATTATGTCATTCTTCTTGATTCGCCACATGTTCTGCCGATGGTGATTTGCCTCTGGGTTGTCTCATTAAGTTGTCTAAACATGGCAAATGCAGCAGCTGAACGTACTCGGCTGTTTCTCCAAGTTAATCGCATTGTACACACAGGCCTCCAGCATCATCGATTCCCAGCTCTGCCGTCCGCCGCTGCCAGGGCGTCTCCGGTGGGACCGGCTGCCTCGGGCTGGGGCTGCAGTCTTCTGCCTGCAATTAATTGAGGTGCCGAGTTTTGTCCCAAGTACACGCTAGAAAAAATTCACCTAAGCTGATGCTCCCCCCTTGCTGGCACACGGGGGCTGGCCAAATCACCCTCTTGGCAGTGGGTGCCGTGTCTCTTGGAGCAATTTTAATGACACCCCCCCCATCTTATTTCCTGGTTTTAATCATTTAAGGCTTCCAAATGCCACTGTGCTGATGTTCTCTGAGGTCAGCAGATAGCTTGTAGAGACCAAAATATTAAGCTGTACCTGAGAGTTCTCTGTTGCACGATGAATATTTCAAAGGGACGAGTTCCCTCGCAGCCTTGGCTTGTTCCCATTGATGGAATCCAGTGTGCAGCGGTGGAAACATCTGCCGGTTCCCTGGGAGCAGGGTTGTGTGGCTCCCTGATGTGTCAGAGCACCCTCGCATCAGCAGCAGTCTGGCACGGGAGAAGAGTTGGGAGCAGTTTATTGCGGTGTGGAAAGTGGAATTGCTGCATGTAAACACGTGGCTCCGTACCCTGCAGCCCGAGCCCCAAGCAAGGGCAGGCGCTTGCTTCTCTCGCAGCTCTTCCCAGCAGCTCCCGGGCTTCCTTCTGGGAGGCACTTGCTCTCCAAAGCCCCGTCTCCATCCCTGGGACAGCCGTGCTGTCCCTGTGGTCCCTGCAAGCATCTCACTGCTGATCCGGCAGCGGCCAGAAGCGTGGTGTGCACCCAGCAGCACACCAGTAACAGGAGCAAGCTGCTGGGTGCCTGCCCTGGCTGCCCATCCCCGAGGGCTGGGGGAGAGCCGGGCACTGGGGACACCTCCCTGCCTGCGGTCCTCCGAGGATGGAGCAGGGACCTGGGAGAGGGCAGAGCAGCTCGCTGGGATGGGCTCCAGCTGTGTTTCAGGCTCTGCTGCAGCCTGGCTAGCTGCTCTGTGTCCCTGCCTGTGGGGTACACACAGTGACGGTGACATCTCTGCACCCCGAGGTTTGTGCAGGGGAACAGGCAGGGACACACAGCGGGGCTGCTGTGTGCATCGTGCATGGAGACGGTGCCGGAGCAGGCACGCTTCATGGTCCCATCTCTCCGAGTATCCTTGAAGTGGCTTCTCAATTGCAAAGCAGCTTTGTGCCCTGAGTGTGCAGTCAGCAGAGGAGCTGGAGACCTGTGCTGGTCACCCCGCTGCAGTGAGGCACGCCAGGGCTGTTGGTGGGCGCTGAGCGGGGCTGTGCCGGGGGGTGACTCGCCCTGCTCCGGGGCCAGCTCTGCGAGGGTGCCTGCTGGCAGATCAGAC
>NW_010128103.1:0-50878 GCF_000699245.1 Pterocles gutturalis
GGACTTAACTCCATTCACCACGAAACATCAACATCAAGTGCTGATAAAAGCAGTCCGTGTAGATCAGTCCATCCACAAGCAAGAAGGTTCCTCTTTCTGCAGCTGCACCAGCAGAAAGAGGAAACTTGACCTCTTTCACTGCTGCAGCACAAGGGCTTGAGGAGTTCCCCAGGCTGCTGTGCTGTTCCTCCCTTACTGATCAAGTCTCATTTCCTGGGACTTCTGGAACAAGCTGTCCACAGCCCATAAGTCATCTTGCTAAGGAAATTAGGGGCATGGTCCTAACCCAGATGAAGGCCACTTTTTCTGACTGATCCTCCCCTCTTTTTACTTCTTGATTAACACAGGAGTCAACAAATCCCCCAACTTTTATCTGTCACTTTGTTCATTCCACATTTCAGTGTTCCCTGCTCCCTGCATCCCCTCTAGTCAAAGTGTGTCTCCCCTGTTTACTGCCCAGACTCCCATTCCTTAGCATTTCTGCTGCTCACTGTGTGTAAGAGACAGATCCTATGAGAACACTTTCTCCAGAAAAGAAGCCAGAGAAAGGAGGACAAATAGTTTATTAGCCAACAAGGACACTCCAGGCACCACAGACATCAGATTTGCCAAACCTCATAAGATCATTGGTTTTATTTATTTCCTATTCTGTGTTGTGTATTATTTCAATCTTTCCAAGTGCAATAGCAATAAAATTGAAAAACATCCGTGGAAACACTTCTAATTAACACAAGGTCAGAAAATGACATTAGAGACCTCCACAGCCCATAAAGAAGAAATACACCTAACACCTCCCTATACTACCATTCTCCTCAGAAACAGACTGAGCAAACGGGCAGACAGTGCAACTTGTCTTAAAGGTCAGCAACCTTTGTCTGTATTTTACCAATGGCATGGAAGAAAGTATCAGTATATAGCACCCTGTGCCAAGATCACACCACTAGTAAGCTACATGTACAAATCTACAGATTTTTAGCTCAATTAACACCTAGCTAATTTCAATCCAGGCTGAAGCATAAAGATACAAAATGCTCAGGATGCAAAGCCACAAAAGGCTCTGGAGAACAAATTCAGTACCTTCAGCTGCACCAGAAACACAGAAGAAGCTCACCACTGAAAAAGAGATGTACTGTAGGGTCAGTGCATGAGCACTATTCAGTGAAATGGCTTAACCTCACTATGACTTCGGCATAGGCTCCTATACAGTGCTCTGTGGCACCCAGTAGCAAGAGAAGTAATGACTGCAGCAAGAAGGGCACAAAACACAACAAGTAAAATAAAAACAAATATGTTTTTAAACAGCTTGGGTGTTATTTCTTGTCCGCAAGTCCAGCACAAAATAGATGGGACACCCTGGTACCTGGAGGTCAGCCATCCAGGCTCCTTACACAGGCAAATTGGAATACCGTCTAGTGCTTTTCTGAGCCCTTGTGGCCTCTTCCAACCACGTCTCAGCCTCCAAAACTACCAAAAAAATGCCACTCACACAGAGGTCTTATGCCCCAGACCAAGAGCCCTTGTGTAGGTAAGCAATTACTTCAAACTACCGTGTAGCTGAAGGGAACAGACTAGAGGTGTTAATAGGTGTGTCTGACTCAGCAACAGAATCCTAGTTATTACAACCATCACAGCTTCCCTGTTCCCAAACCAAGGCTGAAACAGGTGAAGAAAAACAGAGGTCTTCAGATCTGCTTCTGCACAGGCAGCTCAGCAGCCACCTTGCCCTGCAAGGAAGCCTTCTGGCAGGCAGGCAGATAAAGGGAGAGCTCATCTACTTTGAAATGGAGCTGTTTGGAGTATCTCTCAGACTTGCTTACAGAAGGCTGGTACCCTGCCTCCTTCTCTTTCTACAGAGGTCAGGGTGATGTCAGAAAATCCTTGAAGCCAGGTCCAGTTTCCAGCGCTGTCAGTATTATGCGGTAGGTAGATAGCTGACTGGCTACGTGGCAGTATTCAGTTCACTGCTCTGCAAAGTGCTGCAGAAATGGATGACCAGTAACAGCAAAATTCTAAGCAGAAATAACCTTGGCTTAGTCTCTTCCACAAAATATGAGTTTGTAATCAAGGATGCAGTCAATCTGCTTTCAGCACAGATCTCACAAGAGTTATTTATTTTAACCCTTCCCCTTCCAGTCTCTTCTGCCTTTTCTTGGTTATCTTCATGTTCTGGCTTTGCTGAGCTTTGCACCACTGTCCTGTCCAGTACTATCTGGAGGGACAATACTGGGAGAGCACAGAAAGAATTCCTAGGCCTGTGTACCTCACGTGAAGAACCAGGCAAGGACTGCTGTCCCAGTCCACCAGAGGACAAAGATGGTGCTTGGGCCCCAGAAAGAGGGGCTGAGTCAGGAACTGCAGTACCAATTTTACAGCATCAGTGTAACTCAGAATAGTCTGGTTTGCAGGAACGGAGCAGTTTCTGTTGTAAGGAAGTGGGAGAGGGAGAGGGTGCAAGGAAGCAAGGAAAAGACACTAGACACTAGAGAGGATGGTGTCTAGGTGTCCTGTGAGAGAGGCCTTTCACAAAAAGAATACCATCTTGCAAAGTTGTGATGCTGTCTAAACAGTCATCATTAATTCTTATACTTCGTTCCAATACTTCCTGTGGTTTTCCTGCCACACAGCTGTGCCCATGCTCACCATACCTTTCATAAGCCCTCAATAGGGAAAAGCTTCAGATTGTCCAGGATCTCAACCTTGAACTGGTATCCATCCCTAGCTGTTTCCTCAGACATCAAGGTTCGGTTATTGCCTCAGCATCTGCGCAGCATTGCATTTATAATTGTAGAACCTTCTAGAGCAAAGAGAAATGGTAATTTTCTCTGAAGGAGGTATGCTGGCTAGGAATATGTTCTTTTTTTAATACCAGAATCATCTGGTTCATGTTTCTGGCTTCCTGAAACACACAGAAATACCCATTTGAATATAAATGAGAGGAGGTCCCTGACATTCCTTCTTTTCTGAAAATTTCAAAATAGTATTCAAAAATTTGAGAACAAAAAAACAAAATCAATTTGTACCAGTTTGCAGCAACAAAAGACTCTGCAGTGTCTCTTTTCAAACTTCTCATCCTTCTCAAAAAAAGTTGGAGTTTCTCAAGGAAAACAAGCACCTCACATAAAAAATGTTTTTTAACTGAAATACTAATTTTCCACCAAAAAACCTTTCATAGGATTTTTTGCAAGTTAACTCAATACGAGTTACTTTTGGGCAGAGACACTCAAATAGATATGTTTCTATATGTAAGCCTCTTTCCCAAGGACTACACTTAAGCATTGTAACACATCAGCATTAACAGCTCTTCAGATTACACATCAAACCCCCATAATATCCTTCTCCAGCTGTTGGGCTCTACAGAAAGGTTCAATAGTCTCCAAGGCTCTCTCTCCTAGCTGCCTCCACCCTGACGCTAGAACTGATGTCTAATGTCCCCGGTCTTGTTTTTGCCCACTGCTGTGGGCAGTTCTGCCCTCTGTGGTTCTCACTGTGCCCCTTCACATGTGCTACGTGTGCTCTGAGGGCTTCTCCTAAACCATGTTCTGACCTCCACGTGGGTCCTACTACTTGGCCCTTGAGCCTCTTCTTAAGGGCCCTCTCTGCAGCACCCCCCAAGGAATGTGCTCACTTCTTGGGGATAGGTTATCACTGCAGCTGGCTCTGTGCTGCCAGGAGGAATCTTGGCTGTGGACACACACAGCCTATGCAGGACCTCTGGACTGCAGTGCCAACTGAGCGACAGCACTTCTGAAGCAGAGAGGAGACCTTGCTGGGATCCAGGCTTGTCCTCACTTGAGCCTGCTGAGGTTGGTCTTTCCAGGCTCTCTCTCTATCAGAGGAAGCAAAGGTGCTTTTGAGCAGTTGTCTGACTTTTCACCACTCTGAATTGCCTCCTAGAGCAGTCAGCCTCACCACTGATCATATAGGTTCAACCTTACAAATTTTGCCTCCCTTTCTCCTGTAGCCCCAAGCTTTGAGCCTTCTCAGCAGAAGTGGGGCCAAGCAGCACTCCGGCTGTCAGTGAAGCTTTATGCTAAACTCCCCGTCCCGGGAGTCTGTGCTTGGAGGTTCTGTCTTCCTCAGCTTCCCTCATCATCCTCCATATCCTCCTTCTCCTCTCATAGCCAATGCACAAAAAAGGCAAATGTCACCCTTTCTGGAGCAGGGCTTGAAAACATCTAATCATCCATGCATATTTCCTTAATTTCAGATCGTAACTGAAATCCCAGGGGAACTCTTTTCCTTCCTTCCCTACCCCCTTCACTGCCCTCTGTCATAATTATTCAGCTCTCTGAAGCATTACCAGATATACTATGTAGGAAAGACACGGCAGAAGAAATTAAATGGTATTGTTAGGTATCTATAATTACCCCAAGTCATTTTTTTCCACAGTGCAGCAATTTCAAATCTCTGACAGCACTCTCTTTGGAAACCAGATGTTGACCATGTCAGCTGTGTGCTAAGAATGCATTTTCATGAGTTGCGTTTCTTGGAGTTTGCAAAGCGATGGTGGTGGCAGAGGGGGACAATCCTGGAAAATTCCACCCGCACAGGCGCAGGGCAGGCAGCACAGAGACCCATCAGGCTCCTCTGGGGGCTTCTCAGCCCTCTCCCTCTGTCATGGCCCCCTCCCCTCAAACAGAAGGCAAGGAAACTTTCTTGTACTCTCCTTCTCGTAGGACAGGCAGAGCAGCTGGGGGGAGAGTGTATCTGGGAGAAGGAGGATTTCCCCTGAGGGTGCTGTGCTACTTGCCCTCCAGAGCAACACACAGGCAGACATGGAACAATGAAAATAAAATATTTGGTGGATATTTCTCCATCAGTTCCTCTCCATCTCCCTCCCATTTGGTGTGTCCCATCCCATAGCAACAGCTGCAGCAAACACACTCCCAGCAAATTCATCAGACAACTGTTTTGCATCTTCCAGAAGAACCCACTGATCCCTGATATTCAGTCTAAGTGCACTTTTGCTTTACATCCTGCATCGCCATTACTCTTTAATTACACTCACTTGGATTGTCCTAAAGAAGTCCTTCCTTTCCTTATTGATTATTCCCTTCAAAAACTTGCAGAAAATTATCATACTCCCTATCTGGCAAAAATATATACTTGGGAAAAATCTATCCTCAGCAACCAGGCAAGGGTCCAGTAAGACACAGGCTACCCAGAGAAAGCAGGTTTTAACTAAAGTTCAAGTAACATTGCACAATAAACCCTGGGAATACTTCGGAGTGTTTATTTGAGACAGGGGACTTCTTAATGGAGAAAGTCCTTAGTGCAGATTTCACTAGACTGTACTCTTTTAATCTTTATTTGTAAGACAGTGTCTCCATTAGTCCCAGGCTGGAGCAAGGTGTCTGGGCAATGAGCAGGAAAATATATACACACACAGGACTTATTTGGGACCAAACACAGGAGACAGGGCACAGATGAGAATAACTGTTCAAATACAGACACACACAGCTCACTATGGGTCTGTTACTCAGCCATGCTGAAAGCCAAGACCTCAAATAGCAGCCATTTGTAAGAAAGGGACAAGGCATGAAGCTAGTGGAAACTACAAATGCAGGCTGATCTATACATAGGAGAAGCTCAAGGAAAGCAGCTGTCCACAGGTAGCCCCTGACAGAGACAGAAAAGCTACAGAAATGAGATGCTGCCGTAATCCCAGCAGTCTTTACAGAGCAAACAGTTAAATGCAGCGATACAAAGAACTCTGGCCTCAGTGAAAATGAGCACACATCTCAGAAGAAAAGCAAATAGCTCCCACTTCTGAAAAAGAACAAAAGTAAAGCACTGGCCTGAAAGAAGTGACCTGAGCAATCCTGAATTCTTAAAACACCCAGATGATGCTTGGAGCAAGCAATTAAACTCAGCGTGCAGGAGCTGATCTCAGACAGCAAAATGCAGAGGAAGGGACTCTTTCTGCTATTCCCAGATCTCCCAGCTTGGAGAGCGAGACACTGCTTAGACTGGAAAACTGGCACCACACGTTTGGTGTCCAGTGATGCAGCCAGTATAAATTGATTTACCAGCAAACACCATTTCTTCTCAAAACCCACAGGATTACATAATACCAGGGTAGCTTTACTGGGAGAACAAAAGGATCTACATCACCTCTGAGCATTAACACTGCAGTGTGCATCCCGTGTCATGCGGTGGGTGGCAAGCTGCCCTGCTGTACAGTTTCCCCAGTCTCATAAGGGCCAGCCCTGCATGCTTCAACACTGACCAAAATGGTGTTCTGATTAAGCTGCACAAAAAATATTCTTTTTAAAGCAAGATCTGAACAATACAGAAGAAAAAAAAAAGTTATTGCTTCAATCAAACCCCAGGTTTGTTTGCTTTTTTGAATTTTGCACTAATCAAACACACACAAAAATCATGTTCTTTATCAGACATGATTAATAAAAGTGATGGAAATTTGGATCCAAACAAATACCTGCGAAGACACTTCACGTACTCACTGGCAAAGAAGTTTCAATTAAAAAATAAATTTTAAAAAAATCACAGTCCCAATAGTTAGACCTCTCTCCTGAGAGCTGACAGAGACTGTGGTTTAAACCTCCGTTCTGAGTCAGGCAGAAGATATTTGAATGCATTTTTCCCATTGCCTAGGAGTCTGTTCTCACCGTCTGGCTAACGAGGCTCTGAGATATGGGGGAAGATACTGCCATTTCCTCCTCCATGTTACCTCTGTGAATGGTATCTGAAGGCTTTTCTGAGTCTACATGAAAACACCAAAATGTTAGTTTTCATTTACAGCAATAAAACTTTCAAAATAAATCCGCCATATCTGACCAAAATTAATGAATATTTTAATTCATCCTGAACTATGTTTTTTTTTCACAGACTCGTTTGTTCCTCCCACCATATTTCTGAGGCTTGGGCATTAACATCTGGAAAGGGAAGGACACAGGCCTCATCACTCCTGGTCTTTAATGATCCATGTAATTTTCCCCAAAAACAGACTTTAGGGAAAAAATTGGCCAGAGTCCAATTAAAAATTCCTCACCTCTTTCTGTTTGAGACTCCTCCTTCTTACCCTACAGGGCTGTGCAGCACTGTTTTGCATCATTAAACAGCCTAACCCCATTCCACCACATGAGCGGCTGAAGGTTACTCATAGTGAAATGTTGCCTGTATGTTAATTTTGCAAAGTGCTTAGGATCCTTCTCGAAGGAAGGAACAATGGAAATGTAAGTCATTATCATGTACCGGAACCGAGGAAATAAACCTAAGGGAAACAAGCACCAGAAACTGTCACACAAAATGCAGACCAAGTTGAAAGCTTAAACAGGAACAAGAAAAAGGCTGTCAAACAATCTCTCAGGCTTGGCATGGTGAGAGACATTGCAAAACGCAGCTAGCCCGGTAGAAGGAAATTAAATAAGTCTCGCAAACTGCTGACTCAGCAGAAGACAGCAAAGCCCCCAGCACATTTTAGAAATAAACCCAGGTCAGTAAATGCAAGAAACTTTCACGAGGAAGAAAGGCTAAAGGATAGTGACAGAAACTCAGACACCACTACAAGGCAACGAAAGAGTGCTGGGCTCTAACATTACCAAAGGCAGTTTGAAAAAATTACATACTCAGGGAAAACACAGTTCAGGCAGAGGGAAAACAAACGATGCTGAACATATTGTATGCTCAAATCGATGGCACTGAACACATGTCAGAGTTCATGAGCAGCAACAGTAACTGAAGCACACAGTAGCTCCGGCGATAATCGCAGTTTTAACACTGAGATACCTTCAAAAAGCAGCAGCGAAGTTAACACATAACAGCACAGAGAAAACCACAGGGGAGAAGACTGTCCTGGTCTAGTAAAAAATACTGCCAAGACACAGGTCAGCATCAAGCCAAGTCAGCCGTGCACAATCAGGATTCAAACCCAAAGCAAGGAGCGTGTGAGAACCGAGCACAGAAATACTAGCCAGAACCAACACCAGAGGAGAGAAACCAAGCCAAAGACACAGCAAACAAGATATCCCTTACTGAAAAAAAGTCTGAGCAATTTCATACTAAGAAAAATTTATTCCAAATGCATTCAGAAGCCAGACTAGGTACATGGGTACAATGTGGCCAGACTCCTACTCCAGGAAAAACAAACTGCCAAAACCCTAGCAAAAAAAAAAAAATGGGAAAAAGGAGGAGGAAGAGAAAGAAAAACAAAACCAAAAGTTAAAGGCAAAAGAAAGAAAACTATAAAGTCCTGTGAATATGCAGATGAGGGCACAGAAGCACCTCCCTTCTCTCAAGCCCCATGGAAGGAAAACAGAGCCTCCAATTAATAATATTCAGGAACCATAAAAATAGAAAAAGAAAAGGATTCACAGGGTAAGCAAAGACATCATCGACATGAGACAGTCTCAAGCAAATGCAACCGAACAGATGAAAACACTCCCTCAGGCACCAGTTCACTCATTGTGAACCTCCTTTAGCAGAAGCTATGCTAGCACTCCCTCCAGACTCACTTTGGTTGTCTCCTTCCTATCTGCCCTTGTCTCTTCATGGATTTCAGATCTTAAAGCCACCAAAATTCCCATACTTTCCTCAGCTGTCTTTTTGTTGCGTAGTCTGGCCACTAAAAGCAATGGGAAATAAACTGCCCCTTACAATGGTACTAGGGCAACCTGTGTGGGTTTTGGCTGCTACAGACTCCCTTAAGTGATTTCCAGTATGTGACTGGGGACAAAGCAGCGGAAAGTAAAGTTTGCTGTGCTGTGTATCCATCGAGAGTTGCAGGACACGTAACCTGTCTGTGTCACTCTCGAGTGGAGTACAGCTGGAGCAATTACTGTTGGGCTGATAAATAGTCAGTTCACTCATAAATGGAGTTTGGGGAAAAAATCATTCTTGTGCTCAGACTAAAATTAGAGAAGAGTTCTGGCCTGAAGAGAGGGCAAGGGAGTAGAATCTTAGAATGTCATCATATATCACTTAGACTTTTCACAATGATATGCTTTGCTTAAAAATGGCAATGCACAAAATTGAAGCTTTAGAAAATTTCATTTTCACATGACATTTTTCTACCAAAACTGGTCTATGTCACAAAATGTTTTTACTACATTTAAATGACCTGATTTTTTTTTCCAGGTCAGAAAACATTTTGCATGGACTCAGAAAGAAATACAAATTTGTTTTCATTCACCAAAAAAATACAAAACAACAGCTATGTATCGTTCTTTCATTTCTAACCAAATCAATCCCCCCTTCCTGTTTCTTTTAGGGTGTCGTGGATTGATCAGGGATGATAGGATGGATCCTTGATACTGCATTGTGATAGGAATATTTAATTATTGTATCCATGCTTAAAAGCTTATCTTCCCACAGCAGCTCAGGTATGACCTGAATTAAGACATGGATGTTTATTGACAGCACAGTGGGATAACAAATTCCCACAATCAATTAAATACTCACGATCAAAGGGACACAGATACACAGCAGCATCTGACATGCCATTGAAACCTCTGAGCTGGTGGCTAGCAGGATGGTTTTCAACCGTAAGTAATGTGGTTCTGGCACTAGTGCACCAGTCCTGCACTGAAAGGTGGTGCTGCATCGCAAGATGTAGCCTTACCACAGGTTTTTGGTTTTTTTTTGTTCTCTGTAAAGTTAGGATTATCCCCTCAGATGTTAAGAAGACTGGAAATTTTCCAGCAGCACTGGGTATTTTTGAGTTGTTACACCTTCTCAGTCGCAGCTCTCCAAGCATGCAAAAGCACCTTTACTGCTTTTTCCCATCTGCCCTTCACACTCTCAACAAGGCCTCCATAAGCTTGCACAAAGCCGGTTATAATTCTCTGCTGCCTATCAAAGCCTTCACAAGAGTTAGGCAGTTGGTGTGTAAAGCCTGCTGCCTACCATGCTGACTAATGTTGTTTGATTGTTCCCTTGTACTCCCCCGTTGGTCCATCTGTACCCATCTGCTGCCTTTTGTCTTCTAATTAAAGTGTAACCACTTTGGGGTAGGAGCCACCTTTCTGGTTAGCGTTCACACAGCTCCCTGCAGAGCAGAGTCCCAAGTCCATAACAGGGTGCTGGGGACAGCAGTGATGATGTGCAAGAGGTGACTGCTTGTACCTGCAGCAAGGGGGAACAGTGACCCTCCTCAGTGCGTGGCATGGGTGAGTGAGCTGGAAGAAAGCCCCAGACTAGAGCTCCCATCCAGAACACAACCAAGGCAAGAGCAGTCTTGTCCCATGGCTGGATGATGTTACCACATCAGTACACTGGGCACAGTCCTCAGGGTTTCCCTGTCCAACAAGTCAGGTTGGGAACCCCAGTAAAGGTCAGATGGCTACTATCACACTCATCAGCTACACCAGCAGAAATGGTATAAAGCATTCTAACTACAGCCTGGGCTTAATAAAGATCTCCAGATTTTCCAATATCTGATTTGCATTAGAGGACAAGGTCTCTCCAAGAAGCTGTCATTGTTTCAATGCAAGAATTCCCTCTGGTAGCCAAGAAGTAGGGCCTGGTGGAGAAGAGCCAGAATATTTTTCTGCAGGCTCATGAATCATACAAATACACTCCAAAATTCAGGCAAAGTCAGGAACCACTTTAGCAAGAGGCAAAGAGACGAAACAGCTTATACTGACATAACACATGGTGGTTAGGAGGATACACCCAGCTAGTGTCTCTTTGGTCAAAGAGATGGACAAGGTCATTATTGCAGGATGCAGTAATCTAATCTAATGGTCTGATACGATCAGCCAGCAAAGATACCTTTTGATCAGCATGTCCACAATATTTACATAGGAGGCTTTTTCAGAAAGATTGTTCCCTTTATCGTCTGATAAGGAAAACTTTGTGTGACACTTGCATGTGCCCTTCTCCTTAGGAGTCAGTGCAAGATTAACATGGCCATAAATAGCCACAAATACATACAGTTACATCCTGGACAACTTTGAGAAGCCAGGCCAAATCCTGACAGTGGATGCAGCATAGGTGCACAAATAAAGCCATCTGGTTGTCTGATTGAATCAGGGTCATCAACAGAGCCATCAGATGTGACCTAGATCGGGTATCTAAGGGACACTCACTTGGGAGTGGGGTATCCATAAAATATACATTCTTTGATGCAAGTCTGCTGTCTAATGAGAAGCAAAAGACTCAGGAAATTATGGTCCCTTAGAGAAATGTCCAGAAAGAACACTTTACAAATAAGGGGGGAAATGCATTTACAGACTCCCATTCTAATTTCGGCCGTGTGTGCTTAAATCCAGAATGGTTCATCTGCCCTAAGCGAAGCTATATCATTCTAAAAACTGGTTCTATGGGAACAGAATCAGTCACTAACTCTGAGTAGGTTTAAACAAACTCCTATGCCATTTCTCCTCAGGGACAATGAGTCATAAATCCCCACGAACACAGGGAAATTAGCAAAACAAGACTGATTGGCAAAAACAATCCAATCTTGTCTCACCATAAAAGGAGTCGGTGGGATAAAAAATGTTTCCTCTCTGAAGTCCCTGGACATGCTGTCAAGGTGACAAAACTCCACACACACAGCAGAACCTGACCAAAAGCAATAACTTCCACCCAGGGAGGCAAGCATACCTGTGTATGCATGTGTAAGTGATCAGAAAGGCTTTCTCAGGTGGGCACCAGACAACACAAGGAGGAAACTGTCTCAAACAATCTAGTCATCTTTCCAAAGGCAGGGGAGGGCCTTCAGAGAAGACGTTTGGATTTGTACAGCCGCACGTTTCACCTCACAATCCTACATTCCTGTTCCTCTCTTATTTTTAAAGAGCCTTCTTCAGAAAATTAAATATATAAAGAAATCGGAATCCTTCTTTCTGCTGGGAAAAATAACAGGTAAATGATTCATGCTGGTTCTTCATGGAGTGGCCAGTACCACACAGACTCTTACTAAAGCCAAGAATACTGATCAGATTTTCAGTCCTCTTCTCCTCTCCCCTGTTGTTTGTGCTACTGGGACGTTGAAGCTCACAAAGAAATGACAGTGAATGTTTCTTTTAAAGCACAGAAAGACTTGAGACCAGGCCTAAAGGCTGCATCATTATAAAAAGCTACAGCCTCTTCAGCATCTCTGTAGTGTTCATCGGCTCTCCAAAGCTGCAGACTGCAGCAGGTGACGAGTGCCTCCATAAGGGCTTTTGTTTGCAGCCATCCACAACAGCCTTCATGTGCAAACTGCCTGTTCATACAAAAGGTACATGGTAGAAGCTTGCAGAAATTATGTCCTCACTGGACCAGGCTTGAAGTTTTTGCTGATCAGCTTGTCCATAACCCAGTTTTTCTTTCCTGTCAAATAAGTGGTCTCTTGTGAGATGCTCTTCAGGTTCATCTTGTTCATCTAATCACAGAAATGTAGGCTGGCAGAGAACCACAAGAGATCACTTACTGCATCCACCAGCTCTGAGGCAGGACAAGATAGATTTAGATCCTCCGCTGTTGGATATTTTTCTGTGTGTCCTCCAGCAAATGAGCCTCACCATGTTTCACCATGCTATCAATTAGCTCCCTACATATCTAACCAAAATCTTTCTGCTTGAAAATTTAGCAGAAATATTTCTTCTTCTTTCTACTTACTGTGGACATGAAAAGCAACTGACCATAATGTCCTGTTTTCAACAATTTAGATGTCCAAAGGCTTATCTTGTCCCCTTTCCTCTTTTTTCTTACATAAAACAAACCTTATTTTTTCCATTTTTCTTTTCTAAATCCTTTTTCGTTTGTGTAGCTCCTTCCCACATCCCAAGGGTACCTTTCCCAAGCACAGATGGGCATGAAACTGCTCTGTCCCAAGCAGGGGACAGTGTCACACAGGTTTACCAACTCACCTTATGTGGATTATGATCAGGGCTGAACACACCTCTGGAAAGCCCATGCAGTAGAGAGTATTGGGACCATTTTTCACCCTATTTTGGCATTAGGGAGTACTGGAAGTCTATAGTCACTGAGGCAGCTGACAGTATGCCACAGCAAGTGGCCCCATTCCCAGGAACCACTATTGTGTGCAGTGGTATAGGGGAACAGGCTAAGAGCATGAATTTCTGATCAAGGCCGCACCAATGGCTAGAGGAAGCAGAACAGATGCTGCTAATTGATTTTCAGGAGTTCACAAGTCAAACACTGATAATTATAGGAGCAGCAGCAAACATTTAGTCTGCTAAGGTGGGGTGAGGGTTGATAGGGGCAGAGGATTAGCACGTGCAGCAGGGAGAATGAATCTTTCAGCATAAGTTTCCCATCTATCCCCCTCTAAGGTGGCTTGTAGTGGCAGCCTGACCAAACCCATCACTTGGGGCTTTGCTCATCCAGCCAGGAGCAGGAGTTACTGAAGCATGTGTGGTAGGAAATGCTGCAGGGAGCATGCAATCAAAGGGCTCTGTGGGGTGGCATGAGAGGCTGCTGTCATGAGCCGCATGGAAAGGTGCTCTGAATCCCCAGTGACACATTTAAGGGTAGAGGCAGAGAAGCATCAGCAAAAGGGAGAGGCTGAGAATAACCTAACAATAGAAGTGGTGCAAAACTCACTAGAAATTAAAGGAATTAAAGAGAAAGAATCCCGAAAAGGGCCTCAGAGGTAGTAACATTTGTCTCATCTCCAGGTTTGCTGGGGGAAAGTGAGGAAGCAGACAGGAGGAGCTGGGAGGTAATGGGACAGGACTGCTTGGCCCTACCTCAGCAGGGAAGGTGGATGTGAGCATGAGCTGGAGAGCAGCACTTGCCAGCTCTCAAGAAGGTATCATGAACCCAGAAGTAAGTTCTTATTACGTGGGATTATAGGAGAGCAGACAAAAGGCAATCAGTAAAGTAAAAAAAAAAGCCTGTGTGAAAACTCTTCCCACACAAAACATCATACCCCACAGACACAAAACCTAGTGTACTACCAATCCTCTGGCTCACCTTGGAGATCTCTGGCCCCAGCTTATCGCTGCACTGAGACAGGGCCCTTCATGTGGCACCAGGGTGGACCTCCTTCACCACCTCCATCTGCACACCTGCCCCTCTGTGATAAATACAACAGGGGCATCTAGGGACCCAAAACACACCTCAGCTGTCTGGCCAGTGAAGCAAGGGGCTCTACTAACTCACTAATTAAAAGGTACTGAGGGAAGACATGCAGCCTTCTGCCCCTAAGGAGCAGAGAACAGAGAAGTGAATGAAATGCAACACATTTGCTTATCACAAGAGGAATCGTTACTCATGGCTACAAGAGCAGAAGCAGTCAGATTACTGGCCTTTTCCAGAAAGTGGTTGCTCTATGTGTTCTTTCACGATTGTCAGCCCTCCGAGGCTTCAGTATATCTGAAGGACGCAGAAGGAGATTTATCATCATCAGAATCTAGGGACAGCTGTAGCTCTTCTGGAAAATTAATTCCTGTTCTGAAAGAACAGGTGAGGTTTTGAAGATATTTCTTCCCAAATTGGGATGAAAAATCAAAATCTCACAAGATGAAATCCTGAAACAGTTCAGTCACCCTCTGCATCTTTGCTGCTCAGAAAATTGAGAGCTTTGCACCTGTTTTAAAACATTTTCTTATACATATACCCCATGAGACGTACTCCTCACCTTCTATTTGCCATCTTTCAGGAATCAACTGCACCAAGCTGTACAGAGCAGCAAACTGTGTCACTACCAGGAGAGACTGAACAAAATCTTGTTTAATCTACAGCAGAGATGACTGGGAGACAACATGATAGAAGCATTCAAACATACACAGGGAAGATAAAAAGAGGAAGAGAATAAACAGTTCTCTGTGTCCACTAGGGAGATGCCAAGTAGTAATGGGCTTAAACTGCAGACAGGGAAATCTAGGTTACACACTAGAAAAACTTTCCAGGGTAAGGAGAAAGAAGCCATGGAAGAGATTGCCTCAGGATTTCATGGAGTTTCTAGCACCAAAGGACTCTCAGGTGAGACAAACATCTGTGAGGAATAATTTTTGTCTAGTTGATCCCTCCCTTGGGTACAGGGAGGGACTAAATGACCTCTTGATGTTCCTTCCAGGCACAGCGTCTGATTATGGATAAAAGTGCGCAGCAATGTAATTAAAGACTGAGCTATAACGAACGCAGACAAGTGGACTGAATCAGTGTTTCCCATGCAGCCTTTCATCTGTCGTCTCCTACCGCCGGAGTGTTTGACTTGGAAACTCTCCTGCGCTTTGTGCAGTTTCTTCTATATACTGCCTAGAAGTTGCCAGGACAAAGCATCTTGCCAATTTTGCAAAAATTAGTGAGAGTTTGGATGATTTTACACTGCAAACCAATGCACTTACAAAAGTATTGGAATTGTGTACTAATAATATATGAATAATTTATGACTTGTATTGTGGCATTTCTTGGGAACTGCTGTTAAGGGCCAGCACTCTGCTTTTCTTGACTCCCTGCAAACACGGAACAAAATGATGAACTTTGCCACAAAGAGCTCTGTTTCACCTTCATATTTTAATGTTTGCATTTCTGATGAATGGGGAAAAAGAAAAAAAAAAAAAAGAGTATGAGGTTCCAGCTATGACAGATATTTGCCTGTGATCAGAGCATGTTGGAGATGACTTCCGTGTTTTCCAGGAAGAACCTGCCAGTGTAAAATTCAAACAGCTCAGAGTTTGACTGTAGTAATCTGATCTTCCCACAGACTGAGACACCCACTTCAAGGTAAAACATTTGTGTTCAGAAAGCACTATGGGCTTTTCATACCACTAATACCGTAGTTCATCGTAGCCTCGTTTTAATCCAGCCCCAGCTCCTACGAAGTGAAGAACTGTTCTGGTTTAATGGATGCCAAGTAGTCCCCACAGACTGCAAGGCTCAGGCAGGTCCCAGGTCTATCCCCAGCACTCCAGCTCACCAGCGTCCCTTCCACTAATTGTCTGGCTCATCTGAGAGAGCACAGATTTGCTCTCAGAGACTGAAAAACCCCTCTTACCAATCATGGAGGCCTCCAAGCCCTCAATGAGGGTGTGATAGGGTAAAGCATGTGACAAGCAGGATAAAAACAGGACTGCATTTCGCTGTGCCTCCCCAGAGCCTGCAAAGCATTCCAGCAACAGATTCCCCACAGCTGGCCCTGCTAATAATCACTATCAAGATTCATGCTGCTACTTCCGTGCTTTCCTGCTCTGACTATTGAGTTTTCCTCTGTGAGAAAAAAAATTGTTGCCAGCTAGGAACAAATCCTCCTGGACTTTGCCTGATGGGCTTTAGTGAAGTTGTATGATGGACAGAACTTGATGTGAGGTCTCTGCAGCCTGAGCCTTGCCTGCCCACCCCTTGTGCAATATCCAGCCAGCCTGCCTCCAAACATGTCCAAGAGCCGTCCATACATGCTGATGACATGCCATGTGTTTCCTCACACTCCGGTCCCACTGAGACCTCTGCTGACTCCCAGACCATACAGTCTCATCTGGTCAGCACAGTGCCAAGACCATGAGGTAGACAGGTCTTCCTGGAAACCAGGCACAAGCTGGGGCCTTTCACTGTCTCCCCAAACTCCTTCAACTTCTGGAAGACCTTAGTGCCTGCCAGGCACTAGTGAAATGGCTCTTCTGCCTCCTTCAAAAGTTGTTCTTCTAACCCTCTTCTTAATGCACTTGTCCTGACAGCTCTCTATTTCATTCTCATTTCCTCACTAATTTCTTCCTGGCTTTGGCCATGAAGGCCCCTTGCAAGTCCACACAGAGAACAAGCAGTCAAGGACAGAAGGCTTTTTGTGCCTGGTGGGATAAAGGGGCATTTTTCTAAGCCATACACAAAGATCACATCCCAACCAAGCTCTGCGTTTTATCTATTGAGTGATCTGCTTTTGCTCTGACTTCTCACCTCCATCACTTTTTTATATCTCATTTTCTTATCCCTCAAACTACCCCTTCTATTTCAATTCAAACCCTTTAGGAGTGCTCCTTCTGAGCCTGGACCACTGACATTTATGTGGGAGGTGAAATGAACCAAAGCTTTGCACTAACACAGAAATCCACACCATTTCTAAAACAGTGCTTTGGGTTACATGCAAATTATTCAGAAATATGCAAATTTGGATCTTTGAACAACGATATGATCTCACGTACACATCCTACTTAATGCATAAAAAGACACTGTCCAGATAGACCAAGCACAGTTAACATTGGCATATATTACTAAATGTGTCTGTAGCTCAATCACAGGCATTTAGCATACTACCTCCAAGCCATGCAGAGAAATATTTTCTGTCTCTGCCATTGAAATCCATGGCACAGAGAAGGTGTCTTCTCTGAAAGGCAGGAAAACTTATGTTCAGAGGTTACAGAAGAGAAGCTGATGAATTTTTTATGCATGCTAATGGAAAAATGTAATGGCATCCTGCATGGAGAAGACAGCAGCCTGGGTATTGGAGATACCAGTGGTCCAGGATGCGAGAAGGAGATTGACAGCCCTTGATAAGAAGTACAGAAAGGTGGGGGGGATTATTCGCCTGGAGCCTTCCTCCATCCTCCTCCCTGACGCAGTTTGAGAATTACCAAACATGCCCTACCCTCTCCCACTTCCTCTCCTTGGTCAGAAGGATGATCACCAGCTTGGGATGCATCTGGTATCCGTCTTCACTGAACGACAAATTCCTGCCTTCAAAGGTGACATTAATCAGGTACCTGCAGGAGCAAGAAAAGAGCAAGGAGAATGTTAACACTTGGGAACTGAACCCAAAATGAGAGCCTGCCTCCCCCCTGTAGCTTACGCCAGGATGGTAGGAGCACACTGCAAACAATGGAAATTCTAAGAGGAAGAGGGTAGAAGAAACAGGACAGTTACTCCAGGAACTGGGACAGTCAGGCAAGGCAAGGCAAGGCAACCCCCGTTTCGTGACTGGGATAGGGAAGCGATGTCCCACCTTGGCTCTTAATTAATTCCTGAAAGCACACGTAGGAGTCACACACTTGTCCCTACAGTCCTTCATTTCCCCTTACCACAAAGGGCAGAGGGATCCATAGCAATTAGCCATGTAAACACACTCCACAGCCTACACTTTTCTCACTCTCCAAAGGGGATTTCATATGTCATTTGAGGACAGCAGTGGCCCACAGGTTAAGCAATGGAGACAGCCCCCCCAAAGCCCAAACATCAAGGCAACAATAAGGGAAGCTGCAGAGAGCAGAGTAAGGAGCAGCACACCTGTGAGAAGCTCCATCCCTATCAGAGCCAGCATGCCTCGTGGGGCCCAAAGCAAAAATATGAAGCAGTTTAGGAATAGCCCAGTTGATAGTTGAGGACAGCCCAGTGAAAGTTCTTGTCCATCGGGACAGAGTCATGCTTTATACCTGGCAAGATCAAACTAAAGGGTGATCAGCCCTGCAAATCCCCACAGCCAACATTAATGATTCTCTCTGTCTGGAAAGGCCCCATCACTTCTGTGCGAGGCATCCCCCTTTGAGGCATCTCATGTCAGCCGTACAAATGGACTATTAAACAGTCAGGGCTTCAATCTTATTTATCCTAAGGCCTCTTCACTCAGCGCTGGCAGTGGGGAAGACCTTTAAGTGGACCAAGATTACAGCTACGCTCATTTCAAGGCCTTGCTGCATAGTGAGAGCATGTTAAAGTGGTGTTGCTGTAAAAGAGAATCAGGTCTATTGTTTTCTTAACTGTCAGACGATCAAGGATGACACTGTGGGGAAGAGGAGGAGGCAAATACACATTTCACAGTTCAGTGGCTTATATGACATCTCTGTGGCACTGTGACAGTTTCTCTTGTTCATATATTTCACTCCAATTCACAATCCTGTTGCATGAAGTAGATTTTGCTTTTATACGCCTGCTTTTATACACCTGCTCTGGCACCAGTAGCAACACGTCACGTGAGAGGCAGAGGTGACCAAGCTGCCTGCAGGGCTAGCCCCAGGACTCTGCCCTCCTGTGCTTTGCCCAGTTCTATAAATTACACAAGCAACATTTCCATTACAGACATGAGAGGTTCTTCTGCTCTATTACACCATGACACCAGGAAACATCTCCAGATATTCAGCTTGTTTGTCCCTTCTGAACTTGATTTCAACCAATATCAAGAAAAAAAAGGGAAAAAAAATGTCTCTTCCTTCAGTGGATTCACACTTTCCTAATATCTGTACCCTGATAATTTAATGAAAGCATTGGTAACAGGGAAACTTCTTCCAACAAATAAAAAAGCAAGTCATTATTTTAGCTTCTTCCTTTTCACAAACTTTTTTGTCCTAACTCCATTAATCAGCCAAACTCATCCACTAATTCCCTATTACCAAGTGCAATCAGCAATTTAGTTTGCTTCTAAAGGAAATTCCATACTTGCTCCATGTTGTGACCTTCAGGAGACATGCATAGCATATGAAACAGCCATAAGGGAGCCCAGTGTGAAATATTTGTAACAAGATGATTTTCAAAGGCAGATTATTTATTATTTTCCAAAAGCTGAACCCATTCAGCACCCAAACACTGAGAGAACCCCAAAACATAAGCCACATGGAAAATCTTAGCCATGCTGTTGTTTGTAATGGTGTAAAACATCCTCTGACAGGACCACACGTGCTCTTTTTCTGGCATTTCTTTCCTGGCCATTTGCATTGCCCTGGTACCAAGAAATGCCAGGCACAGACCATCACTGGGTATACAGAGTTTACCAGACCTATGTAAGGCTCTGGAGGTGAGAAAGACCTTCTGGTGGACCAAGATTACAGCTACACCCATCTCATGACTTCTCTGCAGTGGCCACCAGAGTAAAGACAAAGCAAGGCTACCAGAAGATGATGATGGCATTAGCCTGATGGGAGTTGCAGCTTCATATGTCAGTAGCTAGAAAGCAGTGCCAGTATCTAATAAAAAAAACAGCAATATTAAACAGTTCTCAGCCCTCTTTCCCCTCCCACCCAAGAATGATGCCACTATGGGAATCTCCCTTGCACAGCCTGACAAGAAAATTTCACAGAAATCAGCAACAGATATGACACAAGAGGGTGTAATTTCTGTTTGTTTTACACCAGAAAGATTAAAACCACTAATAACAATCGAGGAGGGATCATCAGTGACTCCAAGCTTGGAGCTGCCTTGAGATTTACACTTAAAGTGGCACTAAAATCCCTCGCTTTGCACCTTAATGACTGAAATTAGTCTCCAAATTTGGCACAATAACTCTTCAGAGGGTTTTCTCTCAAACCCATTAGCAACATGTGTACAGAAGTTTGCAGGAGGAGCGCAGAAGAAGCAGCTCTCCCTCCCCAGCTTTCCCTGCACTCCTGCAGCTTGATGGGTCCTGTCACCTACACAGGGATGCAGGGCAGGAGCAGCACACAGGGAGCTGCAGGGCTTGCTTGGATGCACTGAGCAAGGGGACACCTGTGTGACAAACCATCAGGGCTTGAAGGACTCCCTAGCAGGCCAAGTAACCAGCATGCTGCAAGGCAGTCACACTTGAGTGGTTCTGCCCTCAGTCACTAGCAGCAAGAGTCATCCCTTTCGGCAGCAGTGCTGCCCTGGTATGCCAACACCACTGCTGCCTGCTCTGGTCAGGGGGATTGGTTTCCTCCCTACAGCCTACACACTGTCCAGTCCCCAAACAGGCAACCAGGTGGGTGCGAGACTCCCTGGTATGTCTGCACTGAGCCATCAGCTGCAACAGGGGCACAACGTGAGGGCAGCGGGCTGTGCATACAGGTGAGGTAACCCAAGATAAAACTGTGCCTGTAAAGGCCTTTCTCTCTCCATCTTGGAGTCCAAAACATCCAGGGCATGATTCCTTGGACGTTTTGGACTCTAAGATGGAAAGAGAAACAGAAAGGGGGCGTGGGTGGGAAAACACAGGCAATTTAATTTTATTTGCTAGAAACACCTTTCAGCAAAGCGTTTTGCTTCTGTGTGCATTTCTGGAGCTTCTCAGTGCAAGCACAGATGGGTCAAGCCCTTTCCCAGCCCCATGGAGATCCAGTGGCTGCAATGCCCAAACTCAGTTGGGTGGGAGCAAATCACACACAACACTGTAGAAACAGGCTGACATTGTGGGCCCCGTGGTACAGAGGAACAGGCAGGAACAGAGAAGGAAGGGACATGTCCTTGGGCACAAAGCAAATCAGATTTGGAGGGCCCCAACTCCCCGTCCTGTGCTCTGACCATTAGGTAAGATCACACACTCTAGATGTGAGGCTGTCAGCCCTGCAAGCTAATGGAGAGTGTTTCAAAGGCTGGTTGGCATAGGAAATAGAGCATTAAAACCACATCAGATGGCCAATTTAGGAGCGGCAGAGAGATGATGACATTTCAAATGGTTTCAGCTAGTGATGGAGAAAGCCTGGAGAGGTAAATGTGGCAGGCAGAGAGGGCTTAGAGGGAGACAGGGAAGGTGTTAACTGAATTGTTCTCTGCCCCAGAGACAGCTCTGAAGGAGATGCATTTGAAATCAGCACTAACCACTCCTACTTCTGCCTCCAGTGCCTTGCTGGGAATCAGCTCCTCCTGAACCTGCTAACTGGGTGGGCAAATTCAGATATTGCCTCGGTTCAGTCCATCACATTCCCCACCTCACACGTGTGCATGCACACACACACACACAGAGTCCCCTGTGCCCTGTCACTGCTTGTTATGCTCCAATGAGACAAGCAGCCTGTCTGAAATGGCATGATTATCGTAACATCGACCGCTTCCCTGAATAAGACAAGCCATATAAATAAAACAGCCTCTTCACCATCAGCATCAGGGAATCATCTCAGCAGTCCAGCATACAAGGGAAAAACAGGGTGTAGGGGGAGGATAGGGCAAAAAGGCTATGGGATACCTTTGCCAGAGAGCATTCACAGGGTAAAAGGCAGGTGGAGTGTGATGCAGGAAAAGGGGATGGGGATGGAGATCACCATCAGCCTCTTTGTCAACTCACTGTAATGTGAAACACTGATGCCAAACATAACAGAAGTGAGGTGAAGGCAGAGAAAGGCCTGTACCCCACAGAATCTGCATGGTGAAATAGCCTTTTTTCTTTCCCCTAGAGACAGCATTAAAAACCCACCAGCCAGAGGTACCAGGGACAGGCACAGCTCCTGCCCAGACCCACTTCATATCCAGGAAAGTGCAAAGACAATTATATTACTGCACTTTAGCCCAAGCACCCACAGCTCCAAACCATGTTCCCTTGCTCAGCACCAGCAAGACCTACTCAGCCTGGCTTGATGCAAACAGCTTTGGCAGAGTGCATCAGTCCTGCCCTGCAGCAGGTCCTGCCTGCCCCACGCACCTGCTCTTGGATGAGGATGGACAGACAGAAAGGTGGGTGAACTCAAAGGACAGGGAAAAGGGAGTTTAGGATGAGCGCATTTATCTACAAATGGAAATTCTGACCTCCAAGTGGCAAGTAATTGACAAACGAAGATTTAAACAGCTTTAAGTATGTTGTGAATAGCTTCTACTCTCATCTGAGAGACTGTAATAGTGTAGATTTTTTTTTAACAAGAAAACTGCAACTGTTCCCTTAATCTCCTGATTTAAACCTCTGTTCTCCAAACCCATGGAAAGCCTAAAATAATACAGATATTTTTTTCTCCATACAATTGCTTGATATTTCTGTGGCTGCCTCCACCTCAGAGGATAGCCAAAACATGCACAACAGCCATCCAGACCCAGTTGTGAGTGCATGAGGTCTCTTGAGACGATAAGGCAGTCTCCACAGAATATCAAACCCAATTGCTCAGCCCCAAAAAGGTGAGAATGGGCTCCACCTGGGCCTTTGATCAAACTTCCCCATGGCTGGTACTGATGCTGGCTGAGCCTTCCAGAGTCTCTCCCATTGGTTGCTGCCCTGTGCTGCCCTAGCCTCCTGCTGCTGCAGTGCCGGTGGCTTGTGGAGTTGTGAAAGGCAGGCACATCTGGCTGTGTCTGTGTAACATCTGTCCCATGTCAGGTATGATTTACAGTGAAAGGATTCCATGCAAAGGGCATGAGTGCAGCTGATTTTACATAACAAGGGGCATGGACTCCGTTCTTTCTGCTATCATGAAGAACAAAACCAAAAGAAGACAGCAAAAAAATAGAAGCAACAGTTGACTGGGAAAATTAAGTCTAAAAGGAACAATACATCACTCTTCTTCATTTGCTCCTTTCTCTCACACTGTCAACGTTACCACTGAATCTGGGGAGATGCACTGCAAGAAAGAAAGCAAGTGTAGGAAAGAGACCAACCAAATTCCAAATTGTGCAGGCATCATGCACCAGAAAACCTGTCCAGGCTACAGCCATTTTATACTACTGGGAACCAACCTGACCAGCAGGTTTAGAGAAATGTCCAGAGCTCAAGACTGTTT
Organism: Pterocles gutturalis; assembly: GCF_000699245.1. Classification (NCBI taxonomy): domain Eukaryota; kingdom Metazoa; phylum Chordata; class Aves; order Pterocliformes; family Pteroclidae; genus Pterocles; species Pterocles gutturalis. Next base: position 23,265 of record NW_010128103.1, read on the forward strand.
TCATTAAGCAAAGAAGTTAGGAGAGCCTCTAGATTAGGAAATACCCCTCAGGCTACACAATAACAGAGACAGAGAGATTAATTTGGTTTCTCCCTGCTGTCCACATCTTTTTAAAAGGCAAGAAGGCAGATACTGGGCTGGAATAAATCAGTGATATGCAACTGACATCTGTGTAGTGATACTATTTGATCTGCTGAGATTCTGGACCCTCACCTCTAGGAAGATTAATTTTCTTGGTGTTTGATCCTGACTAGTGAAATATCCATTTCTGGTGGAAGACAAATTTCTACTGATCAGTCTTTGCTGTTTCTCCATCATATTCAGCAAAGTTTTTTGAAAACAATGTATATGTGTGCTGAGACTTCCAAGTGACAGCTCCTACATACAGTAGAAGGATGAATCTTTTCCATCACTCCCTGTCTTAATAATAAAAAAAAATGGTACTTCCACTTTATTTCCCATTTCTTCTATTTATCTACCGTGAATTTTTCATTTCATAAAGGCTCTGAGTTGACAGTTCCTGGGGACTGAGGATGTATCTATCCTTAGAGTACGTAGGGATCCAGGGCAATGGCAGGGCTGTTTTCCTACACGCATTGCTTGATCCTAATGAGACGGGACCATTCCTGAGAATGAGAAGCAAAGTTCATTTTCCATAGTCAGTGCAGTCCCCAGACTTCCTCCTGAAAATGTAAGAGGAAACTCAAGCACTGCAGCACAGGGTTTTGCAGCATGGACAGATGTGCATCAGGAAGCAGACAGAGAAGGGACTCATTGTGCTGGGTCACCAGATTACCCCACAATGGGGAACATGGGGCAGAAATGGCAGTAATGACACCTAGGTGAAAGATTGCTTGTCCAATTGCTTCACTGAGCTTCAGAGTTTCCCCAACAACGTTTTCTTCCATGTACCTAATATACTCTAGGACCTGATCTCCCATTTGCTTTTCATCCTATGCAATCATTGTCTTTGATAGAAAAGGGGAAAGAAATGCTGCCATTCAGATCTAGTGGCATTTTACACTCCCTTTGCCAGGGTGCTGCTGACAGTACCAAGCCCAGACAGAGAGATAGGTCACTTGTAGGAAACACAGGTATACATTAGGATGAGGTGACCTGATTATGGAAAAAAGGTCATGGTAAATCATCATTTTGCCCCATCTGCTCTGTCAGTCACAGCAATATCTTGAAAACCAAACCAAAGCCAAGTTTTTCTCACACACATCCTGTCTGACCTATTTTCACAAATGCCAGTGCCAGGAAAAATTACCTATCAAAACCACTTTTTAAGTCAGAAGGGGGGATAAGAACTTGGCAACAACATTTTCTCATGAGGAGGTCAACCTTTTGTCAGAAAGAAAGAGAACCATAAGATCTGAAAACAGTGATGACATTGGACAGGAAATGAAGCTTCTGGCATGGTCATGCTCCCACACAGTCTGGTCTGCTGCACTATATCTTCTGCCCTCTCTTTTGTGGACAAGAGCCCCAGTTAAAATCTGTAATGCACCCTGAGAGAGTCCCAGGAGGAACAGCATCACCTCAACAGGGGAAGGGATATCACCGGACATTTACTCCATCCAAGTTTCATGAAAGAGAAACAGGAATACACAATTTCCATGCTTCTAATCACAAGAGATGGCAAATGGTACTTCCATGCCAAAATATTCCATTTTAAACACAAAATATTTGATTTACAACTTTTCTTCAAAAATTATCATTTTTGCTGGGAAAATGAAATAGTCCTAAGTAGCTTGAGAATATATTTCTACACCTTCTGGCCTTGCTGGAAATAAAACAGAAACAAGGAAAAAATTTTTAAGAGCACACTCTGGTTAAAGCTGGAAATATCTATAAATCGCATTGGAAATCAGTCTATTCTCAGAAACTTTCTTTTATCCAAAAAGCTTTGATAAAAACAAATATACTTCTGAACTGACTCACCAAACCTTTAAGTAATAGAAAATAGCTAATAGAACAAAATAGCTTTAAGGTCAAAATTGTTACAGTGACTGGATAAAATAAAAACTAAATGTTCAGTCCAAAACTGGATCAAGCTGCAAAGCTTTACTGAGTTAATAAATTCCTGCCAATTACGTTTTTAAAGTATTTTTTTATTGCTATGTCTTTCCATCTTTCCTTATTCATTAGGAACAGATAACATATCAGTTTTCTCCAAAGTAAAACTAGTCTTCCAGGCATTTATCCCATTTGAAGGGACTAAAAGTCTGCTTACATGGGGCAGCAAAAGCATGGAAAATTACATTTGTCAGAACAGCCGACAAGGGGTCATAATTATGCCTTAACATCCACCTAACAGGTCACTGATGGAAGCCACACCACTATGAACAGGCAAATACTGAAAGGTTAAGCAATGTCCTTCAAATCTGTTTATCTGTCTTAGGGCACAGTTATACAAACGTTGATAGGACAAGCGGTCACAGAACAGAACTCAAATGAGGCTCTTCACAGTGATTTTTCACCCAGGATTATGTTTTTCAAGCTCTGTCAATTTGTAGAGCTGTAAAAAATATTCCAGTTGAACCACTGTCCCCATACAGTAAATTTAATCCCACTGACAACAGCCTTACTTTTCGTAATAATTTTTGCATGTCCCTTTGAAATCTCCCATGGACCCACATGGCTGTGGACCACAGCTTAAAACAACTGTCCAAGTAGATGTGCCTGTCAACAGCCCCTTTGGTCTTCTGAAGGTGGCTGGTGTGCTGGGAGTCAACCACAAGGGCATCTCAGTATTTACCGAGAGTTCATTCTAGTTTCTGTCCTGGGAGTCAAGACCAGCAAGCAGATGAGCACATCAGTTTTCCTCTAGAGCTTTCAGGACTTTCTTGCTTGTGGAGAACCACTCAAATCTGCCAGAAAGGTCCCTCTCACTGCTGCCAAAAGCCAGACAAGGCTAAACTAGCTGGAGAGATTGAAATAAATCCCCTTATTACATTCTCTGAAACAGCAAACTAACTTAACTGTTTCAACCCACCGAGAAACCACAAGTGATTTGGGGGTTATTCAACATTTATCAAGTATTGAAAGTATTCGCACACTTATAAGGGCAGCAACTTCACAGTGCTCACAGGAGCAGAGCTATTGCCCACAAGGAGACTCGGTCCCAAAAGGGTGACTGAATTTTCCTGGGTCTGTAACAGTTTGGCCAAGGTGGCACCCTATCACTTTCTTCCCTATCACATCTCCAAGGGAGGAACAATTAAAACAAACAAATAATCACTCCCATCGGTAACTGTGTGGGGGGGTCTGGAGGATGTTCCTCCTTTGCCAGAGGAGCCGCTCTCTCAGTGCTGCTCCCTCTCCTTTCCCCCTCTTTCTCTCCTCTGTGGGTTGATGTTTCCATGGAAACATGTTCTTTAGTGTCGATGAAATTACATTGCATTTAAAGCATTAACCCTTTCTCATGCTGAGGAAGGTCTCAGAACAATTAGGTTTCTTTTTTCTTGTTGTTCCCTCTCCCCTTTAAACTTCCTTGCGATTTTTTCATTGCAGCACTAGGAAAACCCCATTCTTCCTAAGAAGACCTCCCAACTAGCATTTGTCTGACAAAGGGGCACAGGATGAATCACCAGTGGGGTAGTGTTTAATTTAAGATTATTTTTTTTTTCTACACAAAACCATGAACGCACTTCTCTCCACACTACATGCAAACAGGGGAAATGCTGCAGTAGCAAAGAAAGTAAAGAGTGAGATAGAAGGAGAAGCAAGCAAGCCACGAGCTGGCAGATGTGGAGAACACAGCTTCAGTTAATACGGGAGCTGAAACCCTTATAGCCCTGCACTGAGCAGTGGCTTCTACATTGCAAAGTGCCATAATCACAATCCTCACCACTCCTCCTCGAGCCTGCCTCCTCTTCCTCTTCACAATCATGTCTGTAATTAGCCAACCTTGTCTTCACTTGCAGTTAGCACTCCAAACATTCCTGTAACACTTACTGCAATCAGTACCCTCCTCACCACCAGCACTCTTCCCCGTGCTGCTGCTTCTCCACCCAAACTGCCACCTCTGCTATCCTCCCCATTGGCTCTCTATTGCCAACCATCACCTTCATCAGCACCTCCATTGCAGCCATTGCTGCGGCACTGCTGCCTTTGCTGCAACCAGCTCAACCACACAACCGCTGGCACTTTCTGTGTTCCCATTGTGGGCCAACAAGGCTCTGAAAGCCAAGATGTCCACATCCAAGTGCTCCCTGGACTCCAGGTCCCAACTCAAAAATTACTCTGCAAATCCTCAGCTCCCAGACTTTGCTTATCCCCACCTTGGTCACAGACATAATCCCTCTGTGCTCTTCTTCCACTGACATCATCCCTTTTTCAAACACCGGCAAAATATAAAAGGAAGATAAATACCAAAAATCTCCTGTCAGTCTTTCACCTGGGTTCCTACACTCAGGCATGCCTCCTTTCTGCCCCAAAGTCCCATGACCTGAAAGCTTACAAACCCCTTTTGTTACCTCTACCTGCATAGCTACATTCATACATATTCCCTTGCACCATCTATTTTGGATTTCTCAACACACACTGAATGCTTCAAGCATTTCTCACCATTCTCAACTCTAACCCCAAAAGTCAGAGTGTGAAGCTTCCTGCTTTGAGCTGGGTGCATATGTAGTGCTGTGAGAATGGATCAGTGTGGGAGGAAGATGCTATTCTGAAATGAATTATAAATATGGATAATAAACTCAACCTAAGTCTTTTCTGCCTGTCTCTAGTGGGTTCCCAATATGGGAGATAGAAATATCATGGGTACATTTTGAACATGGCTGGGAACACTGCCAAAGTCCTACTCAGAGTTCACACATTTACATCATTTATATCACATCCGACTTGTGCCTTGTATTATTAACTTTGTAGAGTGTTTTGTGATGTAGTTTGTAGTTCAGGCTCTGTTAAATAAAGTTACACGCCCTCTCTTTCTTCCTTTTGGTGAAAAAGAGAGTGATGTCCGGGGCTACACAAGGTCTCGCTAAGCAGAAGGAGGGCAACTGTGCCTGCTGATATGGTCAGTACACTCCTGCATTCTCACATTGCTCTGGAAAATCTTTGGGATCCATCCCTGGAGCCTGAAAGATGCAAAAAGACAGGGAATATTTGCCTTCTGGTCTACAGTTCAACTCCTAGACCAGATTGGTAGTGACTGAAGATTTTTTCTCTTCTGTTCAGGAGCCTCTGTGAAACATACAGATGGGGTCCACCTGACAGGTGCCCAGCATGGCACTGCGACTGCTCATACTTCTCCCTCAGCAGTGTCGGAAAAGAGGTTGAAGACAGGAGACAAACAACCCAGGGCATGGGACTGAAGAAATTATGTTTGTGTAGAACAGAGTAAAAGCATATTGACAAGGAAAGAGGTAGAGCACTGCTGACAGATCAGGCTTTTTGCTTTGCTGCAGGACAGACCACAGTCTGTGGCAGCTGAAAATCCATCACCTTCCAGGAATTCATGCAGAAGAAGAGGAGCTACAATGACCCAGCACTGTGACTTTATGGTTTTGTAAATGAATAATTTTTCCAGCAGCCTGAAAAGACTTCAGGTTATATTCCATCACCTCCTCCACATGCCCAATTTAGGCCCTGTGACTATCACAACATCTGAGGCCAGGCAAGCAGCAAGTTGCTCAGATGCCTGGTAGACACAGACAATGGGGAGAGTTGACCACAATGCATAGGTTAGGTTTCTGCAGCAGGCTGCCTGAATGTAGTTGTCTATATAAAATGAAACAAAACATGCAACCTCAATGTTTCCTGAACAAGAAAAGAGAGTCAACTTCAGTCCATGTTGCTGCATCTCCAGTGAAGTAGATGTGCCATTTTACTCTAGAGCTGCATTTGATCTTGAATTACCCCTCTGCTTCTTCTCTGGGAAAAGGTCAGTTTAAAGAAGCCTCCGGCATGATGCTAACATTGCATCCAATAAAAGACTCTCAGGAGGTCTGAAATAAGTACAGGGTCCAAATTTGGGATATATTAACTGAATCCTTTCCATTCTCCCTCCTGAACAGTCAGAATAGGAAATCTCCCAAGAATACTTCTTTGCTCAGGAGACTTCCAGGACTCCTTGGACCTAGAAATACTGTGAATAAGGTTTTCCAACACACATCTGAGGATCCCAGGCCACAGTGCCTCACTGCAGGAAGCCTGAACACAGCACAGATGGAAACAGCAAGCCTGCTGGCAGTGAGACCAGAAAATTTCCATGGAGAGTGCAGCAGAAGGTCAATTCCCACATCTATTACCATGCCACAGCTCTCTCCAGTTCAACCAGGTCTGCTACCCAGAGCAGCAAAGCTATCAGAGTACCCCAGTGCTCTTCAGAGATAGCTAGGCACATTTATTTCATTTGAGCAGAAATTTAAGTGATTTCACCTTTCATTGGTGCTTAAGCCAACAAACTAAAACGTAACCCACAAACCTCACACACACGTCCTAACAGAGCGTGGACATACCCTGAAAGCTTGGGAATTAGCATGAGCACCAGGTGGGACAAAGTGGGCTCTAGTTCTGGTCTCATTCAGTACCTTCGGCTGCATCATTTCCGCAGCTCTTGCTGTGCACATATTGTGGCAGCGTATGAGTTGTCTGCACCCTTTTCTGTTGGCAGCAGTCACTATGATCACTTCAGAAAAAGCAGCCTCCAAAGGAGGCACCTTTCAGAAATCTCTCACTCCTCCTTTTTCTCCACTATGTTTTGGGTGCTTAAACGTCATTGATTCAGACTCCAGACTCCAAACAACATGGTCCCTTCAAAAAAACTGTCATAACCTCCAGTATCATGTAAGGACTTCTCAAAGCCATAACCCTGCCGGGGTGCCCATCAACTGGAGCATCACCCTGCAGCTTCCCACCATCCTCCCTCCAATAGGACCTCCAAGTCCAAGAGAGAGTTTTCCATTTTTCCCAGGGACAAGGTTTCAAGAGGCAGATGGAGCCTCCCCTACCCACACATTACACTGAAAAGCAAACTTTTAACACCAAAAAAACCACCAAACCCCAGTGGGTTGGGGGGGATCTGAAATTCTTTGTGAATTATGACTTTTCCATGGCAACAGGCTTGAGAAACACGAGGGCTGGGGAGGGGGGCGAGGAGAGAGAGAGGGAGGGAAAGGAAGGCAGAGCTCCGAGGAGTGAGCAGCACTGACTGGTACATTGCCATGGAAACCTTCTTGCATCGGCAGCCAACTGCCAAAGTCAGTCAGAATTCCAGAAGTGGGCTTGGAGGGGGGCCCAGGAGGGGCTGAGGGGATGGGAACCATCACTTGGCCAGCCCCGAGGGTACTCCATCCCTGTGAACCACAGCGCTTCTCCTCTCCCCCTTCCCAGTCAGCCATGATATTCCTGGTGCCTTCATCTCTGACAGACAAATTTGGCCCAGCTGAAAAGTGGGAGGAAATAGGGATCAGCAAATGAAACAACTGGGTGAGGCGGGAAGGAGCGAGGCAGAGAGGGATAATTTTTCTGATAGCCGTTCGTTTGCTTTCCACCTTTCTGGATCGATTTGGACCATGCAGATGTATTTGTTTTCACATCCCAGATGGCTGTAGAAAGAGGATGTCACTCCTAATCACTGAAATTGAGATGGAAATGTTACTTCCCTGCAGACCTAGCTACTGAGGCAAGAAGAAGGGCTGTGTCTTACTAAAAGTTGCCGTGTTTGTGTTTGCACAGGGCCACATCCCTTTCAACTGTGTCTATCCCACTAAGTACAGCAAATGTCCCAACCTATCTCTAAGACATGACAGATGCCACCATGTTGCGGCCAAGTGAAAAATTAGAGGAGATTCTGCTAATGGAAATGAAGCACACTGTGAAAATGAGTTAATGCTGCCTTCTAACCCTTTTCTGCAACACTCAGAGGGCAGGCAGCTCGGTGAAATGTACGATCAGCCATTCACACCCCTCTGCGTGCTGTATTTTACCAGAAGCCTTTTGCTGGCTTAAGAGGTGGTCAAAGAGAGATTTTGGAGAAAGAACTTTAAAAGACCTGGCAAATTCTGTGAACCCTTGCTAGTATTTATAGTTGTACCCCTAGGATAGTAAGGGACGGATGAGTCGTTTCAGGCTGCAGACGGCTGCAGACGGCAGGAAGGAATTGACTCCTACTCCAGCCACACAACTGGCTAAGCAAATTGTGGAGGAAGATTTCCTTCTTCTGAAGCATCTGTTATCACCCATCTGATTGCACAATGAATCAGTAGTATGAGGACAGGCTGCTGTGAGGGTGGGGGAAGAGGGAGAAAAAGACTGCAAATCAGACAGTTATAAAGCAAGGAGATGACAGTTTCCACTGAAAGGACATGGACCAAACAGAAAAGGCCTGGTTGGTATACTTTTAAGCTATGTTTTTGGATTGCTACTGATAGTATAGCACCAATGAAGTAGCTTAACTTTTAATGCATGAGTAGCTTGGTTTTCCCACGTATCTTTCAGAGCAGGGGATCCCAAAGTGCTCCGCACTCTGACCATCCATCTCTCTTAATCAACTGCACTGATAAAATAAAGCAGCCAGCCTGCACTGACAATGCTACAGCAGAAGCAAAATCCCTGTCCCTGTGCTCCATGCACAGACCAACCACAGCCCTGCTGGACCACCATCTGCACTGCTCTGCTTATTACTGAGATTGGAGCCCAAGCCCAGGCCACCAGACCATTTCTAAGTTATTCTCACCACTAGTCATGTTACCTGGGATAAAGGGAATGAGCATGGACAGTGGCAGAATTTTTCCCAACTTTCCTGATGAGGTAAGACTAGCTGACTGACTCTTAGGAGCTCCATAACTTCCTGGGTGTCTGATACAAAGCTACCACAATGATGCCTGCATGAGCTCAACGCTCAACATCAGGGTAAAAATTGTCAATATCGGCCCAGACTCCTACACGGACTGTTGGTGGGACCTGAAACCAGTCTGCATGTTGGAGGAAGAAAAATGAAATTATAATAACTTGCTACAGACTTCAGTAGTAAACTGGTCAATGCAGAAAAGAGTCAGCACAGGATTAGTTTTTTCACATGGACGCTGCTTGGGCAACAACCAATAAATCAAGTCCAATTCAGTGCTGATTTCCAGATCCATATTGAGAAGATCCTGGTAAGCCTGTTCAGTTGGGACCAGCTTCAAACAGGTGAGCTCACAAGTGATGTTTTTAATTCAGGCTGGGCCCATTTAAAAGCTTGAAGTAAGGTGATGGGTATCATTCTGTAGGCCAATATGAGGGATGACAGTGGGACAAGGTAGTAGGCCCAGATGACTTCAAGTTTGGGTCATAGTTGACTGTGAGACGTGGTCTGATTTGGAGCCTGGACAAGATACCGTGCCCCATGGGCAGGAGAAAGCTGTAAAGGCTCCTTCCCTGCCTGAATTCTTACCCACTAGTTGAGACAACACTGTTATCCCTACCCAAAGGACACAACTTCCCTTCTCTAGCAAAGCTGAATCTTCGACTTCATCAAAGGTGAGGGCAGTACTCAAAGGACACTGCTCTCCTGAGAAGACAGTTCTCAGCCCAGAGCCCTTTGCTGTGCATACAAGAACCCACTATGCACCAATAAAAGGAGCTAATCCCAAATATTTTCTTCCTGACCTCACCATTGCAATTACTCTTCAGGAGTACTTTCCAACACAGGATGCATGAGTCAAAAGGGGAAAGAACAATTTCTTGTGGCCCAAAGTCTGCTTCCAGAGACCTGCTTCTGAGCTTAGTGGGGGCTCCCAGACAGCCCACTCCCAGTTATTTACTGGTCAGAGATACCACCAAACAGGAGCCAGCCCCTGGAAGCTGGACTTCTATGGGCTACTTTGTGCCTGGCACTGAACTTTTCTTATCCCTGTATCCCTTGCACCTACATCTGCCTTCACAGAAATGGATAGGCTATTAAGTATGGGCTTGTATCACTTACAAGAGCTTTGCTGGTCCATCTGTGAAATTGCTCTGTGTCTCTTGACAGCATGCACAAGAGACATTCTCTTCCCTCCCTCCTCATCCTCCATTGACAGATCGGGTCTGTCAGCTTGTCAGCTCTCATTTGGCACTATTTGACATCAGTCCACATCGGGGCAGTGAAAATCTGTTTGCAGTCAGCTCTTCCAATAGCTCCCATGGAAGAGGGGAGGCTGACCCACTCCAAAATATGCTGCCTCAGCTGGCTACAAAACAGCCATGGATAATAGCAGTGTTAGAAAACAGCTTGAGCCAGGGTAGCAATGCTACAGGTTTCTTTAGGGTCTGTTGGACAGGGCAGGGGGAAGGCTGAGAGTTGGGATGGGGACCTCATGGCTCTTGGATCCCACACACAGACATTGTCACCAAGATCAGTAGCCAGCAACTAAAGAGGAATTTTGCATGGTGGAGGTTGTGCAGGGACACAGCTCGGTGGCATGGGCCCTGGAATAATGTTCTGAGAATCCCTGGCCTCTCAAGTTGAAAATGTCATCTGTCAATCCCAGGCTCAGTCCTTCTGGAGCAGTTCTGACAGGGGTAGCTGAGAAGGGATATCAGAGGCTAGCTAGGCCTGCAGTGCCTCCAGAGGGTCAATTGCCATGGTACATAAAGTACCCAGTCATTCAAAATAGGGTTTCTTGACCCTGCTTTCTTAATGTCTAAAAAAATTACACTGTTTGATATCCCTGAAATCCTTCTCAGAGTCCTTATAGAAAGCCAGAATCAAGGCTACTGTGGCTATCACAGTGTCATAGAAGGAAAATATTAAATTTTTAGGAACACTGAAGTTGCTGTCATGACCCCCTCCTCTCTGATTCATTTTATTCTGACATGGGAAAAACCACGCAAGAATAGCTGGGTTTCTAGGAAGGAGCTGAGGTGCCATAATGGGAAGTTCAGAGACTAAGGAGACCTAGTGTAGCCCACAGAGATTCTCAGAGGGAAACATTTTGACAGGCAAAGAGGGAACTATGCCGAAAAATTCACGTATGGGTCCAGTTTCAGTCTTGCAGTTCCACTTCCAGCGGCAAGCCCTCATTTAACAAACACTCGCAGCGAAAACGTAAAGACTTTGACCCCATTTGGCGTTGCAGCCCTTGATTGGCAAAACACTTCTACAAATGAGCTCTTCAAATTGTAATTTTGTGCTCTCCTGCAAAGTAAGATTTGTTTAGGCCATGAAAGGAGAAACACTTGATTGTATCGCTGTGCCTAGACAACAAGATTCCAGATAACTGTCCGGTCCCACAACACCATGCACTGTGAGACAAGCAAATAAAAACACACCTCAGGATGAAAATATTACTACAGCAAACAAGATTTTCAGAGTTATAGAGAAATTCAGGTTAGAAGGGACTTCTGGAGGTAACCTGGTACAGCCTTCCACTCAAAGGAGGGACAGTTGAGGTTATTTTTTTTCACACCCATTTTCCAATTAAATAGCCAAACATCAAACTATGATCATTAACTTACTTGTCACCTATTGTTTAATGTCACAGTCACCCATTCTTACACACCTGCACAACACATACACACACACACACACAGAGGTTTTTAGCCCCACCTTCAAACAAGTGTGAACAGAAGCAATAAGTCTTTCCAGTTAACAAATAGCATAATAAAAAACAACTAAACAAACAAAACCACTAAATCACCCTGCAGTCAGGTATGATGGGTAAAAAGCAGGAAGGAGGCTGGATCCAGAAAGGAAAGAGTCAAGGGCAAAAAATGTGACTGTAGAAAGGGGTGGATAGAGAGGTGGAGCGTTATGGCAAGGGAAACTTCTGAATCTGTTTTAGCAATAGTGATAAACATTAAAAACCTCACAAGCAATGTTTAGTTTCTCAAAGTTTCCTTGCCCAGCACTTCAGAGCCAATGAATATGGACAGCTGAGCTAAGTAGCCATGTTTTAGATACTGAAGACTCCTCGCTTTCGGAGTCTCCTTCCCACAGAGCTTCAGTGGGTGCCAGCTGCCTGCTGGGGTCCCTGACTGCAGTATCTGCTCTCACATCACTTCAGTCAGGTGCTACCCTAGGTGTAGGTAGAGGACCCATGTCAGAAACAGGGTGAAAGCAAGCTGATGATGACATTGGAGAGGGAGCTGCAGTTCCCTTCCTTGCACCAAGACACACAGTACAAACCAAAGAGGTGCAAAAGTCCCGGAGTGAGCAGTAAGCACATGGCGAGGCTGAGTCACTTAAAGATGAGCCTGTTCTCCACCTCACAGCCCTGCCCTGTGAATCAGTTTCATCACTATCCATGACAATGGTGACAGAGGATTCCCACTCTGGAACAGAGCTATGAGAACATCTGCACTCCTTCCCATCACTGCCCAAATGAACTTCTTCCTGTCGCTCCAGAATTGATGCATGAGCCTTTATTGCTTCTATTAAGCCCTATGTAATAGCTGTGGCTAGTCCTATGGAGAAAGCGGGCTAATCCACTCTGGTATCTTTTTTAAGCTATTTGCCATAATATTCCCTTAAAGCAGCTATTTCCATACTTTAATTAGACACTGTATTTTTAAGTTGTCTCCTTTTAGCCTTTTACCTTTCATGCATTTTACATTTGCTGTATCTTAACCCCAGGAAATACTATTTGTTCTTGGAATATTATAAGAAGGTAAGGGAGGGCTGGGTAAAGAAGTGCCATAAAATTAGTACTGAGATGGAAGAAATATAAGCAAACTCTCCTAAAGATAAAGGAGGAGGCAGCTGACTGACTGGTAAATACGTGTGAAAGAAACAGTACCTTTAGAGCACCCTGCAAAAGGCATCATCGTGGTGAGGAGGGGAAATAGGTGAGAGAAATGATGCATCCCTCAGTGCATGGTCTGGTCAGTGCCACTGCACCCATGGCAGTCCTCGGCTAGGCTCGGCAGAGGTGTATCCTTGCCAATTCCCTTTAATAACAGGGCCCTACTACCCATGAATTTTTGTGAGGTTCTTCTAGAGTCATCAGTATGGCAGCTGACTACCTGAAGGAATTTACTATAAACCACAAACCTGGAGAGTTTGCTTTTTACTCCTACCTCCCAGTCATTGATGATGACATTGAACAAAAGGGGCTGGGGTGGGAGAGGGCTGTAAGCCCCCGTGCACAGTGCAAGGTACCCCAGCTCTGACTGGCTCTTCAGGGGTATGCAGCATGCCTGAAGAGCCAGCTTTCTATTTCAGATAAGAGCTTCAGGCAACAGTAAGCCCTGCAGCGAAGGGCTCAGCACTCACTTGGGACTAAAAACAGAGCACTTCTTATTAAGGAGGCTGATGTAAAACTCAGAGCAGGGGGGTGGGGGGATGATGTATGAAGGGAGGACATGTGATACTCATTCAGTAAAAGAAAACCAACAGCTAAAGAATGCAGGAGGTTAATATCCACTGCTTTTCCTGCCCTAGAGCCTCTTGGTGCTTGGAAGCCCAGTTGTCTGGGGTGTTTTCTTCACACTCACACACACACCCCCCAGAAAAGACGCACCACACACCTCATCAGTCTCAGCCTCCCACAGTTGGAAAGAGGAGCAGACATCCAAACCCTAGGCCAAAGAGAAGAGCTCTGCAGGGAGGAGTGCTCAACTCAGAGCAGGACTGGTCCCAGCCCAGAAGTCATCGCCCCCTCCAGCTCCAGGGCTGAGGGCAGCTTCCTGATGCCAGCCTTCTCCAGCCCCCAAGCAAGCACACAGCCACTCACTGCAAACTGGAGAGGAGCCACAGTCCCCGTGGGAAGCACACGCAGGGTGGGAACACCCACATCTTCCCCATATCTATCTCTCTTCACTAGTCCCCCTCTAACCTTCTGTCTTTCCCACTCTCTCTCAGTGCTAGAGGCTGTCCCACTACAACAACCTCTGCAATTCAAGAGACAGGGCAGCACAGCTTCTAGCTCCCATGGTCCAGTGCAACAACCTCATCCACAGAAAGGGCCAAAAGGAGAATCCTCTCCAGGTCAGGACAGTTGCTAATCCTCAGCCTACACCCTGTGTATCTCTGGGTCTGATCATCGATGGTCCTTTGGCTCCAGCATGCATGTCCAGAGCTATCTCCACTGCCTTCTTCCTGGTTTATACCTCAGTTTCCAGGTGCTTCTCATCATAAATTGGTCCTGCTCTGCCTTCCCCTCTCCCCAAGGCACAGTACAGCCTCTTTGCATAGTGGTACATGGCCCAGAATCCAAGATCACTGGTAACCACATCTGAAAGGAAGAATCAATGCGGGAAACAATTAAGTCCATTTTAGCTTCAAGTGACAGCCAGGGTGAGCTAAGGGAGACAAAGCAGCAAGGGTGGCAAAATAAGACAGATGGACAGACAAGGAAGATGCAACAAAATTTACATTTTCTATTGCACAGATGTAAACGGATTTGTTGCTCTGCAGCAATTTACAATAGCTGTAAACTTGTCCACAAAGCCCCAGAGGGAATGAGGGTGCTGTAGTGTCCCAGAGTGCTGAAAAGGTGGATTCAATGCTGAGCTATTGCTTACTGGCAGTCCTTCTAGATTCACAGCCCCGTCAAAATACTGGTCTCAGTATTTTCTTCACACCATGACCAGAAGTACAGAAGAAATCTGCTCCACTGACCACCTTCCTCCCCTCACCTGACTCAGCCACGTGCATAACGAACTAATTCAGTCACGCATGTTCACCACACTCTCACTGCAGCCTACATTCTCACCCACCTGCTGCCAGAATAGGCACCCCCACCATTGCCAGAGTCGGTCAGGCATGTTTCTTCTCCCACTCACACAGTCCCACTCAGCTCCATCCACACCCCAACTCTGTCTGCCTTTAACAATTATCTCCAGTTCTGCAGATTTGCATCCCAGCTTTCCGTCCAACTGCTCATTCGTTGCATTGCAGAACATGCCCTGAGCTGGAATGAGATTTTGCCCTTTGCATATCCTTACTTATTTACAGTTGCTGCCCATGCTGGTTGCCTAAGGGATGGGAAGGAGGCAGGAGGGTATTAACAAGCTCTTTAAAATGATACTTCTTAGAAACAGAATAGCTGCTGCTATCTGTATCACTATCTTACACTTGAGTGAAAATCAGGCAGTGGACTCACTCAGGACTCCAGTCCTGGTCATGTTTCTATGCCCACATGGTGCTATATGGCACACCAGGAATTTGGACTCAGCTGCTGGCCCATCATTTCTAAAAGCTAGGGCTCACATACTGGGCTTAAGTTTTACAAGGTCTGAAATGAAAATTGGCTTCAGACACTTCAGAGATCAAGAGAAGGTGGTGCTCTTGCGGAAATAGAGCCTTTCACAATTCATCTCCATTCTTCCACATCGTTATTCACAGGCATTTGGGTGCACAAGCGCTCTGCTTTCTCCACTACCTTCCTCGAGTCAGTCACCAAGATTTTCTTTCCTCTCCAAAGAGCCCACTAGTTAAACCCAGTATTCAAAGCACAGGGACCTTAAGTCCTAAATGTCTGACTGTTCAGATATATGAAGTTGTCATATATACTGATACAGAAGAATTTCTCTAAATCCCTTATTCTGAAGTAATTTTGTATAATGAAAAATACTTAGATCTTCTTCAAAGCCTGAGTCTGTGGTATCCAAGCAGAGTACCCTCACAGTGGGGTACGGTGCCAGCCCCAGCCTGACTAAGGATAGATGTAACTGTACTGAGAAGGAAATATGTGTGCCACTGCTACAGAAGTTGCTTCCTGAGATTACAGAAGTACCAAGTAGGATTTCTTTCCTAATGCAAGCATTTTGTGTGCAAAAAAAAAAAAAAAAAACCAAAAAAACCAAACCAGTCAGTGGGATCAAATCAATCTTTTCTCCCCCAAGCTCTTCCATCCTTCTCCACTGGTATGTAGCACAGGCTACCTGGGAAAGTGTGCAAAAAAAACCTGCTTCAACTTTTTTTCCCTGGATGCTGGTTCACAACTGTCATGCTGAGGAACCAGAACTACATCCTTTCACTTATGCCAGCTCACTGACTTCCCCTCTCCATTGCTAAAGACATAGAGACAGATTTTATCTCAGCTATACAGGTAAACCACCGTGACTCCACTTAGTTTTCCTCTGCTGCCCAGATCTTCTGCAGCACTCAGTCTTCCTCACTTTGGACACTCTGGTATAACAGATTTATACCACGATAATTAAGGGTACAGCCTGAGTCTGTCACCACTAAGACAGGTTTGTTGTAAAAGTGCACAGGGAATTGTACTTCCCAGGGCAAATAGATTCTGCGTCCCTAAAGGATCCCACCTGAGACAGAAACTGTGCTTCCATTTCATCTAATTGCCATAGTTAAATGTTCATACCACTCCATTACACACACCTTAATTAATCCACTGATTGTTCCCATACTCTCTGAGATTAGGATACCCTCTCCTAGAAAACATTAGCTTATTAACCCCAGTCACTCCTTCTAAAGTAGTCTCAGAACAGAACATTGGCTACCCACTAAATACCAAGGTATTAATAATGTTCTGATTTACCAAGAGGCATTGCAAAATCTCTCAGAAGTATTTGAGTGGAAGAATAACACATAGGCTCTTTCAGAAGCATCGTTAAAACCAGACAAACCTTTCAATCCATTTAGCAAAGTGCCTGAAGGTTGCCTTTTCAGAGAGGGGAAAGAGAAGTAAATACAGTAGGCTGAAATTGAATACACACAGTGCCACAGGCACCAGCCCTCTTGCACATAATTTGAGATGCTGATGTTTTTTCCTGTTTCCTCTTTTTCTTCAATCTGTACTCAGTACATTTCAGGCTCTTGTGACAAGGCATCATAATAGCCCTGGAGATTATCATTTATCCCTGAGAAAGGTATAAAGCAGGCAAAAGCCAGGGAAGTTCCCTCTGCTGTCTTCTGAATGCTAGGCAGGAAGTATCACCTACCTGCCAGGAGAAAGCAGCTCATAATTCAGCCCCACTCAAGCCCCTGCCCCTTCTACTGCAGATGACTCATGGGAACTATCTGAGAAGGGGACTGGCTCAGAAGAGAGCTAATATCAGCTCTGAACTGGACTGAGATACCTTGTTTGTCTCATAAGTCTCACATTTTCATTAGTGGGCATGAATATTTAGTTAGCACTAGTGGTGAGGTTCAGGGCTGCACCACTCATACCAAAATCCTCTCCCAGAGCAGAGAATGTCTGCCCTGGAGTCCACAGAAGTGATGCTTTCCACTGGGATTTCTCCAAGGAGAGGCCAAGGGAGGATGCATCAAATGTCAGAAGATGCTTGGATGTTGAAACAAATTGTCAAATCTCTGTCAGCATCCTGACCCCAACCTTGTCCCCTCCTCCAGTCTGCCACACTCTGTAGCACACAGCCAGAGCTCTCAGATGGAGAGCTGTAACCTCACCATGACACTGAGTTCCTAGAAACTTTGTACAAAAAATGAGGAAAAACAGTAACTCTGGCATTGTTTTCTTCTCATCAAGGTTTCCCATGTTTGGGGATGATTCATGAGCTGCATTGGCTACGGTGCTTTGGTGAAGGCAGGACTGCAAAATACAGCCCTGTAGCTGAACACCCATGGCTGGTGCAAGGATGGAGGGTGAGAAGGGGGTGAAAGAGAGAGATGGCATGTAGAGGAATGGATTTTTTTCTGCTCTTTCACTTGTTTGTTATAACTGCTCAGCTGGTTGGTTTTAGTTCCACACTGGGGACTGGCACTGATTTTCTTTCATTGTGTAACGTGCATTTTTAAATGAGTGTTAAAGGTGCTGAAAGCCTGGGGTAGGCACTTTTTTTTTTTAAGAAACCTTGTTTTTAATTCAAACTGAAATAAAATAAATCATTCGCTGCTTGCTGACTGAGCCCCAGGCTTAAGCCCCTACAAGGACATGTTCAGACAGTGAGCAGACCTTCCTTGACATCCTAAAAATGCTCCAGAAAGCCCACAGACAGAGGTGGGATATGCATTTCTGGGGCTGGTATCACTGTCTCTTCAGGCTGCCCTCTAGTTCCTACCATAAAGCCTTCCTTACAGATTCCTCTATCTATGCCAAATTTTATCTTTCGGTTTGACATTTTCCATATCAGATGCTTATGCCGGGTTTGATATTTGAGGAAAATGGAAGCAAAGGTGGTCTGTTTATTTTCAAAAACAGGCTACAGGAAAGAAGCTATTTTACCAACATTTAAAAAAAAAAAAAAAAAAAAAGTGACCTTTTTAAAAAGCTCCAGCAAGTTCTCTGCTTTCAAGGGACTTGAATTTTGATGAGAGCTGCATAGTTCCTTTCATGTCACATGCTGATTTTTGCCATACTTGTGAAAACCTAGACAGGTCATAAACCTTTGGAAAAAATGCAATTTACACTCGTTCAACAGAGACTTAACAGAGCTAAAAAAAAACCCCAACCCTTTTCAAAATCCTTTCCTCACTGGGCCTTCTGTAGTCTAAGGGACTTTCTCTACACAGGAGCTCAAGGAATGTCTGGACTGGGGAAGCAAAAGAAGGAGGACTGCCCCTCTCAGGTTTGCATCTCCCCTGATCCTGCCTGCTCCCTGCACACAGGGATCTCTGGAAAAGGAGGCTGGGTAATTCCAAAGCAGTAGGAAAGAGCCAGGAATGTGATCAGGATACATTGACTTGGGACACTGGGAGAAGTATAGGGCTGAAATGCTACACAGGGGAAGAAAACTGGGCGGTGTGACACCTGGACCACTTGGACAAAGAGACTGAGACTTGTTGGCACTGAGAGGAGGAGAAGACAGATGGGACAAGGAGCCAGAATGTGAGATAAGTGGAAATGGATGAAAACAAGGGGCACAGAGTCCAGGAATGGATTTTTCTAGATCCAGGGTCCAGAGCTTAGATGAGATGTCTGTAAGGCAGATCCTAGCATTGCTAGGTAAGAACCAGACTGTGACAAGGAGCCAGAAGGGGAGAAGTGACAAAGCAAGCTGGTGGAGACAAGAAAAAAGAGGCTAGTGGTGGGAGAGAAAAGCTGAAAATTTAATGACCAGTAAACCATGCACTTAGGCAAAGTCTGGGCTTATTCAGTAATGTCATGGATAAGGACTGAGCAGCATCACGTGGTTGCTCTGTTCCCCTCTTCTTCCACACAGTGAGATGGGGGAAAGAATAAAAGAAACAGAAGGTGGAACCTTGTGAGTTGAGGTAACGACAGATTTTAATAACACAACATGAGAAAAAGAGAAGATAACAACAACACACAATATTAATAGGAACACACAATGGAAAACAGCTCACCAAAGAAGTGCCCCCACCCTTCTCCTGGCTAGCTTCCCCCAAATCCCAGGCATGACATCAGCATGGTACCGAATATCCCCTAGGCTATGCCCACCTCCCAGCTTCTGTGAAAATTAACCCTATCCCAGCTGAACCCAGGATGATTACACAAAGTCAAACACTGCAAAATGAGTAAATGTCAGCATTACAGTTTTTCAAGCAACCTGAATGCAGCCCATTTTGCATAACCACTATGAATCAGTCCTGAATGACATAATCAACATGACAATTGTTCTTGCAGGACCCCTGTGTCATTCAATGCACCAGATGGATTGAACTGGGAATCAAACTTAGCTGTTTGGAAAGTCGTCGGTAATCAAGGAAGAGGTAGAGAATGGCAGGGATAAACAAGACAATCATATGGCTAAGCCAACTGAAAGCTGTACTGCAAGGCTGGATTCATCCCTACCTCTGCACAAGGGTCATGGTGATACCAGTAGGATAGGATAGGATAGGATAGGACAGGACAGGACAGGACAGGATAGGATAGGATAGGATAGGATAGGATAGGATATTTCAGTTGGAAGGGACCTCCAGCGATCATCTAGTCAAGTGCCTGACCACTCCAGGTCTGATCAAAAGCAAAAGCATGTTATTAAGGATATTGTCCAAAGGCCTCTTAAACACTGACAGGCTTTGGGCATCAACCGCCTCTCTAGGAAGTCTGTTCCAATGATCACCCTCTCAGTGAAGAAATGCTTCCTAATGTCCAGTCTAAACCTTCCCTGGCACAGCTTTGAACAATACCCATGCGTCCTATCACTGGATACCAGGGAGGAGAGATCAGTAAAATCTCTTAAACCAGATTCTTCACAAACAGTCACTAAATCTGTGTGTCTCATTTTCTGGATGCTTGGTAAAAGCTGGACAAACCCTCTGGCTCCTATTTTTGGTCTGGTGGCAATTCCGAACAAAAATAAGTAATGTATTGACAGCCCAATTTTGGCAAATCAATAAGTATAAAGTTTTAACTTTGTTGAAACAAAACACACAGTTCAGTGTCCACCCTCTTGAATTTGACATTTTCAAGCATCTTTTTTCAAATAAAAGGAAGATACGTATTGAAATTATAAACTAATTTGAATAAGAAATTAAAAGTTCAATCTAAAATATATTGAAAGAAATAATTAAAATTAAAATTAAAATTAAAAAAGGGAAACAGTTTGGAGACTGCTTTGTTTTTCTCCTGGGTTCAAGATGCTTTTTGCAAAACAAACAATTAAACAGGGTACAAACAAACAGTTCATATAACTTCCACGTCACCAAATCTGCATTTCTACATTAATAAAAAAATCAATTAAAAATAGTGCTCAGTCCTAGTTAAGATTTGGCAGAGGGCAACTCGAGAAATTGCTGAGTTGAAGTCAAAGAAAAATTTGCTTTGAACACAGAAAGCATTCTGTAATGATCAGTACTTTGAGTAATGAGATTCTAGGTGCCTCAGATGGGCCATGAAAAATTAATAGACTTTTTTGACCTTAATCTTGCTGCACCTCAGTTCTCCGCCTATACAACGGATTTACATAAAGCAGCTTGTGTCCTCTCATCTCACAGGAGTAGGTTAAAAATCCATGAACTTCATGATATACTGAGATACTGCCCTAACGTGTGTCACAGATAACACCTTGAGACAAAGAACCCTCTCTTCTCAGAAGCCTGTGAAAGCAGGCACAATACAAAGCTTAAGGCTACACGTTAAATATGGCAAAGAAAACAAAATATTGAATCATTGCTCAGTCAGGAAATGTCACCCATCCTGCATACAGAAGCAGGTAGGGTCCTGTCTTGAAAGACAGCATGCAGTCTTGAAACCACTGCTCTATAATGCATAGACACAAGAGTTGCAAATTAAGATTGCAGCCTTAATTCTGGCATCTTCTTCCATTTGAAGTGCTTGCCTTTGCAACCTAAATAATATTCATCTGACACAGTTGTGTGTACATAATATATGAAAGGCTCTTGGCTCGGGGACCTTGGACTTCACAGAACATTGTAGCAGTCCCCCTGATTTTTCCTCCCCAGTTATTCTGCTTCCAGCTCGTACTGGTTTTGCAGCTCTGTATTAGAGCCTGTCTTTTCCTGTTTCCCTCCTTTACCACATGCCCTTCCTCAGACCGGCTTTCTCACCTCCAGCCACCCACCCAACCAGCTCCCCTGTGCCGACTTGCATTGCTGCATTGTTAATTATTTGCTTGGGCAATCATGATCTTCGACTCCAAGCACAGACACAGGACTCACTACATTAGATATTAAGCAGCAAATATAATAGTTAGAGGTTTCCTAATTTCAGGGCAGAATTGCAATAGCATTGGCTTTCTGCATCTTTCCCAGATCTGGTCCATGCTGCGGAGGTGCCTGCCTCCATCACTTGCTCCTATGCAACCTTCCATTCAGTAACTGTACTGGTGGAAGGCAGAAATAAAATCCTTGATTCATCACACCTGTCTCTAATTACTGTTCTCATGCTCCTTCTAGCCCCAGATTCCCTAACATTTTCACTTCTATATAGTGTCTGTGGTCTTACAGTCTTTATCCATATCTCTTTACCTGAACAGAAGCTGAGCCATCCCCTACTTCTCACCTGAAGAAGACAAAAACTCTGGAAACTTCCATTGAGGTAAACGTCTGGCAAGTATGAGGTAAACCATACCAGAGAACGTCTGGTATGGTGTTGTTTGTCCTGCAAAATGTGCCCAAAACCTTACCGTGCAGACAACGCATTTGCATCAAATGAAACAAAGGCACCATATTAGGGTGGAACTAGGGGCTAATGTTAAAAAAAAAAAAAAAAAAAAAAAAAACTATGCAAAAGGAAAAATAATTTGTAAATTGACAAAAAGAAACTACTTTTAAAAACAAGTTTAGGTATTTTTTAATTTTGGACGTTTTTTTTCTACTAAGAACATGCTTCAGAAGTTGAAAATATCAAAACAATAGAAAAAGACCAACCCAGTCCAAAATGTGGATAATCCTCTTCTCCCTGGCATTGTGACACCAGTCAGTGCAAGATTCTTCCTTCGCTAACATCCCTTGTTCTGTCCTGTTGTAAATTACTGTCCTCCTCCTTTTTTCTTATTCCCTCTCCCCCTTCCTCTCTCTCTCCTGGCTCTCTCCTCTGGTTCTCCCTAGTGAACAGTGAGCCGCAAGAAGCATTCCTGAGCTAGAAATTAACATATTAATGAAGGAAGAGCCTTGAAGAAGGGTTGAGAGATGGGGAGAAAACAGAGAGACGAGGCAGGCAGAACAAAATAACAAAGGGAAGATATAATGAAGAAGGGACATAGAGCCAAAGCACAAAGGGAGAAAAAAATGCCTTTCGCAGGAACTCGTGCTACTTCAAACATTTCCATGGGAAGAAAAGATGAAAGAGAGGAGAGAAAGGGGGTGGGGAAAATGGGGTGGTTCTTCTGTTTTAAACCAAGAATTAATATTTCTATAGGAAAAAATCACCTATTGAGGGGAGGATGAGAAAAATGGAAGATGGGTGCAAGGGAAGGACACACAAAGGGGACATGACTGGTAAAATGAGCAGTGGGTTCATCCCTGACTGTTTGCAAATCACCATAAGCACAGAGGCACGGATACGTCAGTGCAATCTTAGGGCTTTGCCTAGGGGTTATTGCCTCCCCTGCAACCCCCCTATTCTCTCCTTCCACAATGTACTCCTGCAAGCCTGCCCCAAAATTATGTTGAAAAAGGAGAAAAATGTCAATTAGCAAAGACTACCATTGATCTGGCAAGCTCGCAAGAGTCCCACTCCCAACCCCTCTCAGCACTCTCTCAGGCAAACAGTGGGAAACCCATTAGGATCGGTGGGTTGAGGAGGAAGCAAAAAAATTGTTAGTTCAAACATCGAAGTACTTGTTCAATCATCTGTTCCTCTACTTGACTACCCACCATTTACATCCTTGCTTAGGTGCACTGCAGAAGAATATATTCTGAACACTGCAGAAGAATATATTCTAAATTTGCGCTCGTACCCACTGGCCAGAACAAGCCCACTCCAATGCCTGCTAACAAGACAAGAAGACAAAAAAAGGATTCCTGGCCTGAAGAAGGAACACAAGGAAACAGCATCTTTAGTGGTAAAATACAGAGCAGACATTGCAAAACCAAGAGATATCAGGACTTGACTAGGAAAACAAGCTTTTTGGCATTGGTCTACATCAGTAGAGATGTGAGCTGTTACCAGAGGGCCATTCCTGTAAAACAGACCTCCCTCAGTTTATTGCTGTCTTTCACAGGCCCACCAGCATGTGCCACTGCACTTGTTCCACAGCTTCCTAGTGGTACCAAACCGGCTCCTTGGCACCTCACCAGAGCACTGCTGTACTGAGAGCATACTCAACACCCTGAGCGCTGAGGGCTCATGGCCTTCTGCAGCACCCTCGTGGAGGTGTAACGATTAAGTAAATAGCCACAGATAAAACAGTGTTTGTTTCCTTAACCAGCCCCACATGTCCTTTCCTCTATAGTGGTGAGGGGAGTGGACTGAGGACCGTTTCTCACTCAGCCATCTCCAAATGAAACCCCTAGGTGCTACCACACAGATTTCTTTTGTGAGGCTTAAAAAAAACTTCCAGCATGAGCCTCTGTCACAAATGTTACAAATTTATATGGCTTCTTTCCCTTGACTTCTCAGGCAACAGCAGAAGGCTGCAGGAACTCGATGGCATAGGAGTCCCCACTGCCCAGCTTCAGCAGAATGGCCACAGACAAGGTCACAGCATCCATGCAGCATGCAGCTCTCCGTCTTTTAGTGCTGCTGCTCTGACCTGTGGCAACTGAAAAGGTAAGCTACAAACCACATGGAGGAGGAATAAAGGTCATGTGTGCCACCCACAGCCCTCCCACTTGGGGAACCAGCTGTGTGCCAATCTCAGCAGTAGCCTGCATGCCCTTCACAGTGAGAGCTGTAAAACCAAACCCAGTGATGCTTTTTATTTCCCTGAGTGCTCCTGCTTCTGCACCGCATCCCCAAGCTCCTTAGCTGCCTTTCTGTCCGTGCCCTTCTCCAGGGACCTGTTTCCACGTTGCTGATTGACATCTACAACAAAGGTTTCAGAGCTGCTGCAGCCAAGCACCAAGAGGCAGGATCCCTTCTCCAGGCTTTGTGAGGATCCAGAAGTGGGTGGCAAAAAGGGAGGCAACAAGCAACAGGGCAAACAAGCCTGATCCCCAAAGGAAGGTGGTGGATGCCTCTCACCTGAGAAGCTCTCCACTCCCCTGTGGCTAGTCCTACCCCTGAATGACTACATACCCTCTGCACTGGTTTACATGGTCCTTTCAGTGCCACCCGATGCTGGGAGGTGCCATGGTCTTCTCATTTGGCTCCCTCGCTCTGCCAAACTTTCTTGTTAAGCAATTTCATGGAATTATAATAAACTATCCCAAATCAATTTCACAGCATTGCTAAGCTTATGCCTTTGTCAATTCAAACTTGAGCTTTCCATGAAAAATTGCTTGGAGAAAAAAATACAAATCGGTAAAGTAAGTAAACTCACTCTAACCAGCCAAACTGGGGCCTTCTCCAGAAATTACATCTTTCCACAGCCCCGAGAGAAACTGTGACTTGGCACCATCTCCAAGGTACTTGTGTCATCTGACCAGTAGTCTCACATTGGCAAAAAGCAAGACCTCCTCCTCTTCACAGCTACATTAAAACCGAAATAGATCTGCAAGTAGAGCTCCCCCACTATCTCAACTAAATGCTTGCAAGGAAAGAGAACGAAAAGGAAACTGAGACGAGGGCAGCAGAACATGCAGAACCCTGAAAGATTGGTCCTGCTGCACCTCCTGGATCTGCGCAAGTCAAATGCTAGAAAGCCCCGCATCCCACGCTCCCCCTCCCAGAACAGCTATTTGACACGAATACATACTAGGCATACTGAAGAGCAGTTGCTAGATGTTCAGATTTATTCAGAGGCTGTAAGCATCTGTACTTTGCACCTCAAAGTCTTCACAGTCCCTTGGTGATGGTGGAGAGCATTTTGTCATGGCTTAAGTACCAGCTCTTCTAAGCTCTCACCAGGCCACACGTCACCACTCAGATGCAGAAGGGCAGCGTCAGCATCTTTAAGAGGGTGGAAAGCATTTCTTGCAGCAGTCTGTGAGGTACTTCATGTCACGCAGTGGGCTTAATCTGCCAGTGACGCATTATTTTAAAGAAAGCCATGAAAAACATCCTTTTGGGGGGACCATCTTTTATTTTTTGCATCTGTTACCTAGGTGGCTGCATCCTCCCAGAGCTTCACTGCTGTTGACCCTTTCGCTCCCCATCCAGTTCTGGTTATCACTTGTCTATACCCAGCGGCAGGTACACAGCAGCCTTGCTGGATGTCTCCCTCTGCCCAGGGCTGAGTTTCCAGGGGAAATAATCAGATAATCAGTGTAGAATCTAGGTATATCTGCCCAAAAGATGTCATGGTCTTGTGATGAAGGCAGTCTCTGAAAGCAGGTATCATCTGCTGGTGAAGCCTGCATGCTGGAAAAGCTGCCAACCTCCTTCCTGAAACCACTTCTGGAACTGCTGGCTGACTGTTTCACACAGGCACACGAGAGGCATGTATGGCACTGCTGCTAATCTCTTGTGCTTATTAAACAGCCCCAATGTCTTGGCGAAAATCCATCTCTAGCAATTTCGTTCTGCCAGGCTGAAATGCCTTGTGCAGCTCCAGTGAGGTGTGGTATTAATCTCTACTTCATACTATGTGCTGTTAAACAGTTGCTCTATTTCACCCCAGAGATGGCTGGATTTTAGAGGTGAATTAAGCCATCCCTTTCTACTTTGTAAAATGCTTTGGAATCACAGATAAAAGATACTACAGCCTGTCATAAACAAATGTAAGATGCTGACACTGCTACTGGAGGTAGCCATCTTGCTGAAAAATGATTTCATTTGTGACACTAATAATACAGGGAAGAACGCTGGGCAAGACACTGAAAACTAATTTCCATCTCATTTTAATACAGCTTCAAAAACCAGAAAAAAGTCAGCATCGAGTCAGCATTTGTGCATTTTTAACCACTGTCAGGCCACAGAGATTCATGGGTTTTCAGTCTCCCATGGCAGCTCTCTTCCACCCTGGCCACACCACCAGCAGGGGAACTCTTCATCCGATTACCTGCCATCTTGCCAGATCCTTAACAAAGAACAACCCTAGGTTCACAAAATCTGTTTTTCAAGCATTTCTCATGGTGCATTACTGCAGAAGGGAGCTCTAATCACCTCACAATCTTCACTCAATCAAGACAGGTGTGGAGACCTGTTCAGTGTGACACAGCAAGCTCAGAAATCTCTCCACAGGGGTGGAAAAGAGCTTTCTTTGTAGGAAGATGGCTGGCAGCATTCGGTCTGATTGATGATTTCAAGGGCACTATGGTTAGATTTTAATATTCATTTTATATTAAGGTGCTTGCAGGCTTGAGTAGGGACATTTTTATTACTTAAATCAGGAGAGAACATGCTGCGGGAATGATAGAACCGGTAGTGACTGGACAAGCTGACAGATCTCTGCCATTTCTATTTTCTTTGTTACTATTTCACCCACTTTTAAGCATTTTAAATACCACATTTCTAGACTATCTTTCATCCAAATACTTCAAGAAATAAAGTGCACAGTGAATGTACAATACAAAAAAACATTACTCCAAGGTAATACACATCACCTTCAAAAGTTCATATTCAATTGAACATCAGATTTTCTAACCTTAACAAAGCAGGAATCCCTTGTCTAACACTGTAAACTGATTTTTAAAGTCTGAAGTGAAGGTAGCTTTGAGTTATTTGTCCACACCAACAGAAACCCCACTGCTGGGTAATTATTTGAGAGCAGAACAAATGCATTCATTTCACACTTTCATAACTCAAAATTGGATGAGCAGGGTTTTTTTGCTCTGATTTTTCCAAAATGTTCACCTTTGGACTGAGAATGAAAATAAAATTTGTAACATGAAACAAAACCTACTTTAAAAATTATAGCTACTTGAAAATAGGCCAGTGGAGAGGTCTGTGAGCTGCAGAGGGAGGTCTGGATTCTGCACAGGTAACAGGTGTTCAAAGCCACCGTTTCGTTTGATCCCTTTGAGATAAGTATTCAGCTGCTCCACAGATAAGCAGATCCACATTTTCCCCAAATTTGGATGCAAAACTCGAGTACACCCTTAAAGCAATGATTTTGAGAGGAATTTTAGCAGCAGCATCTAGCCAGGAGCGGGCTAAGACTCGATTCAGCAAAGCACTTAACCACAAGCTTAGCTTGAAACATTCACAACAATGTCTTAGACAAAGCATATACAGCAAAGACCACTGAACAGCAGGTGCTTCTGGAGGGGAACAGACCAGCGGTTTGACAGGGCTCAGCTCTGTCACACAAGGGTGTAGTACAGAAAGGGGAAAATAACATCCCATAAAAATTTAAAAAGC
>NW_010128103.1:50909-58519 GCF_000699245.1 Pterocles gutturalis
AGGAATGGGTTAAGACTGCAGAATGTAAAAAAAAAAAAAATCTTGTTCCTGACGCACCAGGGTTAATGCCTCGAGTCTCTGACAAGAAAGGCCATCTGATTCTTTTTTTTTTTCTTTTATTCATGAATTTCTGTCAACGTGAACACTGCCGCGGCCCCCCCGCCCCCCAGGAGGGAGCCACTAGGCGGCGAGCTGGGCTGGTGTCTTATCAAACCGCATCGTGAACCCAAATTGCATCAAAGAGAAGAGAAGAGAAAGCTGCTCCACGGTTGCACAGGGAGCCATAGCAACGCGGCAGTTCCTATTTTTAAAAACTTGAAAGATAGTACGAACATTAAGTCTGAGGGGGAAAAAAAAAAAAAAGAAAAAAAAAACCCCACACGTTTCTATGAGAAAGAAAAAGAATATGCACGTGTTCCTTACAGGCTCTAGTGATGCAGCCGCATATGGCTAACCAGCAATTTGCAGGTGGGCAAGTCAGAAAATATCCACAGCCTCAACAAGCCAGTCCCTGAAGGAAAGAGGCTATTTCTCACCTTCCCTCTGCTGATCTGCTAAAGCAGGTTTTCAAATTCCCTGGGGCACTTCAAAGCCCACAGGACCCCAATGATATTTTGTGATCAGGGAAGATGCCACTGTAGCTGATGTTAAACCATAGCCAGAGCTGGGTTTGTGGTTTCGCACTGCTTCCTTCACGTTCACCACAGAGGACGGATTTTGATTCGCTTTTCATGAAAAGTGAAGAGAGCCTGAATGCACAAGTTAAAGCATATTGTCACCAGCAAGTGAAGTTGCCACAGTATTAGCACTAATTGGACTTGGCTGCGGAGCAGGAAATGTCTCAGAGGGCTGGAAGCAGAACATGGACATTTTCCCATCTGGAAACTGATGGTGCATACCAAAATTCATTCCCAGCTGGTGGATTTTGGAGGCCTTTTCGAAAGGGTCTGTCCTCTAATCAAAAGATAACCCTGCCAAAAACCCATCACTTCACTTGAACCCTCCCATCCTATTTTAATTTCAAAGAGGATGAAAAATCCAGCTGTCCACACAGAACAAGTGCCTCCTCTCCCTTTTAGACAAAGCCCTGCTCTGCAGCACCTGCTGAGGAACAAACATTTTTGCTGCCCACCCATCACATACTCCCTTTGAGAAGCCAGGGGTCTGCAGTATCCTATCAGCTTGCCGAGTCAGTTTGACATTAGACCTTCCCCTGAAAGACAGCCATGCCTCCCCCTGCCCAAGCAGCACTGCTTAAGGGCTGGGCACAGCAAGGAGGACAGCCAGGCACAGACCGTACCATCCTGCATGGGCATCCTCAGCAGCCACTCATATGGGGGAAGTTTGGGTCAAGAGCATGTTATGAAGCTGCCCTCAGCATCCCCCTTCAGGGGACAGAAAAAAAAGAGCAAGAGGAAGCCAACACTGCCCCAGAGGTGTGGTGACACATGAATAAATGCTCCCCCCACCCACTGCTCACCTCCTGGGCAGGTGGCATCACTTACCAGCAGCCCCAGTGTTACAAACCTGGCGCCTTTCCCCAGCACTGAACAACACAACAGTGAGCAATGCACACAGGACAAAAGAAATGCAACAGGAGATGAAAGGCAAGGAGGAAAACAAAGCAAGCGATGGTGGTATGCAGGCAGCAGACAATGAGGTGATGTGCAACAGGGAGCGTGGGGAGGCAGAGAGACCCTGATGGAGGCGGGAGGAAAGGGCCAGGCCTGGCCTCCAGCTGCTGCAGGAGCAGAGACAGGAACAAGCAGATTTTAGTAGCAGGAATCTCTAATCCGTCAGCAGCGCTCATGCCACATGCTGCCAGCTAGCACCAACCTGATGGCAGCCGGACACACCAACCAGCAGGAACATAACAAGCTGCTAACAAGACACCAGCTTAAAGGCTCTGAAAGGTCATAAATTACATATGCTCCCTCACTCTCCAAGTTTCTGAAAAGGGCAATTTCTGCATCCATGGGAACATGCCATTTATACCTTCTTTCCCCTGTCCCTGGAGTTAAGAAGCAAGTTCCAGCACCATGCCTCTCACCGCTGGAGCAGCGCTGGGTTTAAGGGCTGGAGCAGGGCTTCCCAGCCAGCTGCCAAGGTAGGAGTGGCTCCACCGAAGCCAGTGAGACCTCAGTGCTGGCCAGTGCTCTTATCCCTTAGCACGAGTTTAACTCAACAGTCCCATGAATGGAGAAAGAGCAACATAAATGGTCCTTTCTCGGTTCCTGCTCTCAAATCCCTTGCTGCACTGTGTGAAGGTATGTGGCTTATTTGTCTAGGAGACAACACAGAGTGGCTCCATGGCAGTACTTGCAAATGACATATGATGGTCCTTGTGTCCAACATGGCAGGCAATAGCTGCCATGACTGGAGAGGAGAGGGCAGGAGGATAGGTTGGGAGAGGCCTGGGAAACAAGGAAAAGTGCTGCCTGGGCACTGTCATTGGCACTAGCCTGGGGAAAGCAGGTCCAGGATGCTACAGGCATGGTGCTGCTCCTGGGTACCAGTGTGGCACAACACCCTGAAAGGGCACTGCACCTTTCCAGGGATACATATAGCCCCTGTGGCCTGGAGTCTCCAGGGAAGCAATATATTTGTACAATCCTATTGCAAGTACTTTCTCTGCTCACTGACTCACTGTTCAGCTGTCCAAGCCCCAGCAATCCTGAGTTTCCACTAGGGAAAAGTGGCCATGTGAGAACAGAGCTTGCTTTGGGTGTTCCAGGGAAAATAGTTTCCGACCATTCATCAAGGGCTCTTTTGCATTTCTTAACCAGTTGGCATGGGAAGCTCCAGGTGAAAGTTAGTATTTCCCCCGAAGTGGAAGTACCATGGGGAAACAATGAACCGAGCTAGCTTGCTGGCTGTTTTCAAGTTTGAGGAATCTGAGGTGCAGAATTGAACCTACCTTTGTTCCCTTCTTAATGTATTTCTTTGCAAAGGCAGTATAATTCCACATTTGTGTTTTCATTCCAAAGCAAATGCTGCACTGCACTTTTTATTAAAATGAAATCTAGTGTGTGCAGCCTGGTGTTAAATGAGAGACTATTAAAGCCAATCAGTGGAGAACTCATTAGTAACCCTATAACAACAAACTAGTAGTTATGGCCCAGCATTCACAAACAGTCATGACAATCAGTAGGAAGAACCCTGGTCTCATTGAAGGTTATAATAAAAACACAGCTTACGACTGTGAACGTCCATACAAAACAGCTGAGTTTCTATTCCTCATATATGTGCCAGAAATCATATTTTTTTCTCATGACTCATCCCTGAATTCCACTCCCAAGAATGCTCCTGTCATTTAGTTATTTCTTCCCATTTTTAAATGTAATGAGAAGCACCATTCCCAAGCTCAAAGAAATCTGTCCCATCAATTAAAATAACAAAATAAGCAGAAGGCTGCCTATAAACACATCCACCTCTGCCCACTCACTCCTCGGCAGTCATGGTGAAGGGAGAATGGATGAGCTTTGCAGAATGCCTAGAAGGTTAGCAGCTCGCCTTGGAATGGGCAAGAGGGAAGAACTCCATATCTGAGCATCTCTGGAGAAAAACCCCATTAAAAACTTCCTCCCAGCCTTTGTAATCTTCTCATCCAGTAGAAGAGAGCAGAGAGCACAGTGGTTTGCTGGGTGCCCAGAAGACTGGTCATTAAGATAACTATAAATGTGATAGACTGGAATATTTGAACCATATTTCTTTCTGGGACAGTGAAGGAATAAACGAACAGGTAATTATTACAAACAAACAAAGAATTAAAGAGCGTAATTGAACTGGAAAACAGCATTTGGATATTTAGACTCCAAATGATCACCTAAGCCTATTATCAGCATAAATTGACATAAATACCTCACTAGAGGAAAAATTCCTCAAAAATCATTCAAAAAGAAAACTAACAATTCTTGTAGAGCACACCTTTCTCAGAGTATTATTTCCCTACTAGTTACTGGAGTTATCTCACCAGTGGGCTCATTTCTAGGACAAAATCTGCAATGTTCAATGCTCAGGAACATACTTCTGCAGTTCCAGTCTAACCAAAAGGAGAACCAGTTTCAAGACAGACAAGGAACAGGTGCTATGAGACCACTATTAATACAAGAAGATGCAGACCAAACACCTACACTGGCAAGAACAGTATTTAGATAACAGTCCGCCTTGTTTCTTTTTGTGCTTGCAGCCATACTTCAAACGAAACTTTGTTTGCACAATCTCTTGCAAAAACGAACAAGTGTCAAAGTAAGAAGGCGGAAAGACATGGAGAAACTGAGCTTGCTTTCTAAATCTGAGCAACATTCAGTTCGTTTCCTCCTTACTCTATTATACACCCATATCAACCACCAACTGAGACAGTGTTGAGCACAACCATTTGATTTTAGCTGCATTCAGAACTACTGCACTTTCAGAAAGAGGGGGGAAAAAAAAGTAAGAAATGGTCAGAGTTCAAAGGCAGATCTTGGGAAATGACTAATTCACAGTCTTAGTGTATAATATGCCCCAGCTGAACTAAATTACACATTTTTTTTAGCTGGATGTGTCACTCTCCGAAGAATAAAATGGGAAAATTCCTTTATCACACTGCCTCCCAGCTATGGATTTGAAGCAAAATGGACCACTTTGGATTAGCTTCAAGAGCTTCTGAAGCACCAGCTACACAGTGATGTATTATCTGAGGTCACACACACTTTTTGCAGTCTCCCCAGACATCAAGCCCACGTACATACATTTCTCTATTCTATGTAGGCATGCGGAGGGGGAACTGTAAGTTGCAGATGGCTGAATATAGTATTGCCAGGTCCAGGGCAAGACTAAAATTAGTTTTCCAGAACCTTCAGTCCAGTCCAAAGTGAGCCAAACCGTGTCCCAGACATGCAGGTATTGCTGCTGCCTGGTATGCACAACACACAAATGTTGTGGGATCTTAGTAGGTGGAAAGGGTTAGGGAAGGTATGAAGCAGCCAGGTCTGCAGAATCGGTAATACCCCAAATAGACAAAACATTTCAGGAGAGATTTAAAGATCTCAGATAGACAAAGTATATCAAGAGAGGTTTAAAGCTTAGCACATAGTAAATTCCAGCGAGTTCAACGGGACTTGAAGGTATGAACACAGATTACAGCCTTTAATCTCTGTGTGTTTTGGTTCAGTGAGGTGAACTCATATCTTCATGTCTGCTTCTTTCCACATCTTGTCCCTCTTCTCTACCTTTTCTCCTGCCCAGACTCCATGCTGTGAGGCTGAGCTTGAAGCTATCACATTTCTATTGAACCTTTGAATTTGTAAAAACAGCAGCTTATTTTAGACAATAATAGCTTTTATACATCAAAAGGTGCCTGAAAGTAATTTCACTTAAACAGAAAACTAAGCACCAAATTCACTGAAGAAAATCTTTTTAACCATCTCACTCAGAAGCACAGAGAGGATGGAAACATTTAGGGGGGCAGAAGTCCCAGACTGGCAGACCACAGTCTAGCACCATGCAAGGCAAAGCGAATATTTGCACTGTGGTCACAGAAGCAACTGCAACACAGTGTAATTATTTCTGAGCTAGCTCAGGTGCCTGCAGCCACCTAGGCAGTGTCAGAAAGGAGCTTGGTGCGGACTACTGACTCAGTACTCAGTACTCAGTGAGACTGACGCTGGTACCCAAACTGAGCGGGTTAGTTAGACTGCACCTGCAGTCATTCCTGTGAATGCTGTACCTAAAGCAGACAAGGGAGAAGGAACAGCATGATTTGGGCCATGAAGGTGAGAAGACAGCTAATATCTTCAAATGTGACAAGAACTGCTTTCCTGTGGGGTAGCCAGTCTTCAGGGAATATCTACACTGCACAACAGGACTGTCATATCTGGAGACTCAAGAGTCTCTGAGCTGGTGACTTCTATATAATGCAAAGAAGTGCTATACAAAGAGATTATGTTGAGTCCTCGAAGCAGCATAACTGTATGGGTATGATGTTATGCACAGGCTAATACAGTGTCATGCGGATGACTAATTAACAGAACTAATTAACAGAAGTTCTCTGCAGAATGCTCTGTCACTTAGTAGGGGACAACACTTTTTTTTCTAGATAACTGCTGAAGCTCCACTAGAAAAATCCCTCTACATTTGGAAAGGCAGAACAACAGCCTGCCTTGATGCTACTTCTGATAACTTTGTATATATTAAATATATTTTCCCTGCTTACTCATTCCAGGGATGACTCAAAAGAGCATCAGAAAACACCCCTTATCCCTAAGCCTAGCTGGGAAGGAAACTGATAAAAGCTTTGGGGACCTTTGGTAGTCCCAAGACTTGCATACAGCAAAGAGTCAGTGTGGAAAGGAGGAAGGAAAGGTGGTAAGACCTGGTAATATGCCAATGGATAACTGAGAAAAAGAACAAATATCAGATAGCATTATGGGTAATATAATGGGGTCAAAGAACAGACTTTTCTTTCAGTCCCCAACTTTCAGACAAAGCAAAATCTGATTTGTCCACCAGTCCTTCTACCTGTTTACTAGAGTTGACAGTGAGGGGTCACAGCATGCAAACCAATCCATCACACTTACACTGTTCCATGATTCATCGTGACAAATGAACAAAGATGCTGAGCTCTGTGTGGCCACTTCTCCTGATGGCTACTGTCTGGATTCCCCTTGTCCTACCACCAAGGGACCAACCTGCCCAGGAATTTTATATGTAAAACATTGGAGAACAAGAGCTGAGCAGGTCAGGGGACATCTGGCTAATTGCAGATCCCATGTCTAATTATCTGGGTTGCTTAGCAACACACTGAAATGCCAGCTGGGACAAAAAAGAAGATCTAGTAATCAGAGTGCTGTTCTAGAGGTTGTTCCACCACAGGCTTCCTCTTTGACCTTAAGCAGGCATCTTAGCACTGCTTCTTAAGAAAATCTGAATCTGGATCAAAGGAAGATGTTTATTCAAATACATTTTCCCTATTTTTAAATTCCCTTTTCCATCTAGAAAAAACTGTCATTCTGATGGAGGCTTCTAGGCTCTCTGCATAATGTGCATGAGAACGGGACACAAAACACCCAGCAGACAATGGTGAATGAGTAGGGCGATAGCACAAGTCTAGCTCTTTGAGGCAAACTGGATCCTTAAGACACCCAAGGACTTTAGAGGCTTCCAGTATAAAGCAGGATCTGAGCAGACTTTTTGACTAACTCTTGTTGCAGCTCTAGTTCTCCACATCTCTCTGCACTTCCTTCTCTCCTGTAATTCAGGGCTAATGGACAGCAGACGAACACTTGGTCCTCAGACAACACGTGCCATGAAACTATTCCAGGTGGGTTACACAACCATCACTTATCAAGGATGGCCCTTCACATTCTGCTGGAGCCTGGAACAGAACCTGGCGCCTTCTAGATTTGAATACAAACATCCACTGCTTGCAGCAAGAACCCACCAGAGAGTTACAGATCCATTCATGCAAAGACACTCCAAGAAGTTCAGTGCTGTTATAAAAGCAAAATTTTGTGCATTGAGGGGCATGGTCAAATTTTTGCACTGTGCTTTCATTGTTCCTTTTCCTCATGCTAGCTTGGCCCCTGTGTTGTATGGAAGCTTTCTAAGGGGGTGACAGTACTGGCATT
>NW_010128103.1:58550-98276 GCF_000699245.1 Pterocles gutturalis
ACAGCAATGCGGGTCCCACCATCAGCACGCCTCCCTTTGCCCAGGTTCTGGCCAACATGGCTCACTGCCCTGAAGCACTACATGGCCTAACAGAATTATTCTGGTCTCAGAGGTCTTCTCTGACCCTTCCTTTGTAAGGCTGGCCCAGCATCTTCCCTTACCTGTTGAGCATGTTGGACTGGTAAATCCTTTTCTCCTGGGTGTTGTAACAGCTGCTCTTGGGCTCAGGGATGAAGCTGTGTTCAGACAGCATATCAGAAGCAGCCGTGGTGATTATGGCTATTCCATCCCTCACTCTGGCAGGAAGACCGTAGTCCCATTCATCATATGAGACAGAGATGAGCCCGGTGGGGAACTCAGATGGCACTGTGTCTGTATCCCCTGCCACCAGGCTGGGCACGATCCACGTGTAACCATAGCCTGTCAGACCTACAGAGTTGGCCACCTCAAAAATGTAGGTGGCCTCTTCTTTTGTGCAGTAGAGGAGGATAACAGGGCTTTGGAGCTTCTTGAGCTGGTTCTGGATCTTTGAGTCCCCATCGTCCAGGGACATGTCCAACAGGAGGACTTCCTCCAGTTCCCAACCCACAAAGCTGTGCTCAATGGTACTGCGGATCTTGTTCACAAAGTCCTGGTAACCAGGGAAGTAAGTAGTGACAATGGAGAAAATGTACCAGTCATATTCTTCCATGATGTTGAGCATCACAGAGGCTTGCTGTTCTATCGATGGGCCAAACTGGAAGAACATGGATGACTCATCCTAGAATAGGAAGTCAAAGAGAGGAAGAGAGAGAAAAAGAAAACAAGAATAGGTCAAAGGAAATAAACAGCATTCCTAGTTAACCCATTGAGCATGGAGGGGGAGGCACGCAGTCAGAATCTTACACTTCATGTCTTGGCCAGAGCTTAAGGTTTTTGACTTTTAAAAATTTAAAATTTAAGTAAAGCAAGTGGGAAGGAAGTAAAAGCCTTTTTATGACCAGCTGTCTTTATTTATAAAGGCAGGTTGCTGAAATTACTTAAAGGTTTCAAATCTTAGGCATGATTCTAACAGAGAGGGAACAAGTGGTACACAAGTGAGGACAGAAAAAAAAATATGTACAAAATATTCCATGGCTGTAGAAATTAAGAGTTTTAATCCTGGGATTATCATAACCTTATATGTAGTATAAAAAGGATATACAGCAGCTTTGATATTGATTTAATTGGGGAGAGTCTCTCTAGTTTCAGACTAAAGTACCACTAGAGTAGGCAAAAACCATTGGACACAAATAGCTCTGAGAACCTCTGCTGCAATTTCCTCTCAAAGCAAACAGTAGCACAGGCTCAGTCTCCGAATGACATAAAACATACTAAAATGGAAAAAATAAAATTCTAAACTATCCTAGATTTTGTGTGTACCATGTTTTAGAGAAATGTCAGCTGAATATTTCTCTTGGTGTTGCTTTCATATCCTTCTACCATACCAAGTTCATCTTTGCAAGAATTGGAACTTGTATCATGTTATAACCTCCAAGACTCCAAGACAGTTTTGTACAGATCTCAGTTCTCCAACAGCATAGTGTAAGCCTTTTCTGTCCTGGGATTTCACAAGATACCAGGATTTCAATTTGTGACAGATCCAATAAAATCCAAATCCCTGCTTTTTGCCCAATTCGTGATGGAAAGGAATGGGAAAAGCATTTGCCAGTATACTCTCTTACGAATTGATCTTCTGTATTTTAATATCAACTGCAAACTCCCACTGATTGCTGTAGAGTAGGAAAAACAAACAACAAAAAGGCAGAATTAAATGGTATCTCTCCACAGAGATTCCCATTACAATAAGAAAGTTTTAGGAATGAGATAGCAGCCCCCCCTGCTTTCAAAAAGCCAGAAGAGCTGAATCAGAGATACAAAAGGAGGTTGTCAGGAATTTGAGACCTGGGGAAACTCATTGTGCAAATACCTCAAGACATTACCTCAAGATATTCACATTTGGAACAGCTGTCTACCAAATTAACTCTCCTACAGCCTGGCAGGTAAAGCTGTTTTTCAGCAGGGATGCCAGTTAATCATCCATCCATCCATCCATCCATCCCTTCTTTAGTCATGGTTTCTATTACCTATAGCCATCTTCTCTCTTGTCAAAATATGCCATAGCTCAGCAACTCCAGAAAAAAAAGCTCTGATCCTGCATTCAGCCTTAAGCTCTTTGTTTCTTTTTCTTGAACTCCTTATGGGTCACATTCTATACCAGATCCCCATGCCTCTCCTATGAGGTTTGGTAATTAAACTGTTCACTTCTTTAACACAGCTCATCGCCCACTTATGAAAGTACTCTTAGGGTTGCTCTTTGCTCACCGAAAAATAAATGTACACAAAAAGAAAAAGGAAAAGAAGGCAGCAACAAATTGAAGACAAGTTAAAAAAACAGGAGCAGCAACTGAGCCTCTCCATCTGTGGAAAACAGCTGACACTTTCTATCACTGGAACTCACCCCCTTCTCCCAGAACTGTGCTCTGGAAAAGAACTTACTCGTCCAATAAAAAGATACTTTTGAAGCTTATGGAGAAAAAGCTGACGGATTTATTTTTATATTGAAATCAACAAAAGCTTGTCTGTACTTATGCATAAGAAGCTCTGAATTGACTGTGAATTTCCACAGTATGTAGTAGAGAGTCTAAGATCTGAAGGACCTGGCTATTGAATTGCAGCAACATCTGACACACAGTGTCTCGAAGTCTTGTCTGAAAAAATACTGGGTGCTTTCCTCAGCGACAAACAGGGGATGAGAGATGGTAAATCCACTAGTATTTCAAGGCTGCAAACACACACATGGAGGAGTTAGTAAGCACAATAGTGAAGTGTGGGAGATACTTCCCTCCCCATGATTTTAAACAGGGTCAGATCCTCCAGCTAAAGTGCCCACTGACAGTCCGTTCCACACGAGTGCACAGCCCAACTGTTGAAGGAAGTTCAGCCCCTAAGGCTCAGGGAGAAAATTCAGAGCTCCTCACTAACCAGAGTGTATCAGAACATCAAAAATCAATACACCAAATAGAAAGCTTTATCACAACCCAGCTAAACAATTCCTCTCCTTCGAGAAATGGAATCACCCCTCCTTAAATCAAAAAGCACAGACCACTTGGCTGTGCAGGTAGTAATTGCTCTTGAGCAATCGCTTGCATTTTTATTACAGAAGTGGTAAGAAGAGGCAACTTCTATGCAAAATGAGAGCATTAAGGAGGTGCAAGCCAGTCCAGCTTTTGGCTTGCCAAGATGTCTTTTGGCACCCAATACTTGGGTTAGCCAAATGTTCTTCATTCCCTAACCAACTCAGCACTCAGAAAGAGAGGGGCAAGGGAGGAAGGGCAGACAACAGTGCAGAAGAAAATGTCCCTCTCATAATAAATCAGGAAAATTGCTGATAGAGTTGGATGGAAATCTCAGTGAGTGCCTTTTGGGGGACAAAAAGCAAACTAAGAAAAATGCCTAAGAGCCACAATTTCTTTCTTGTCCTTATTTTTGACTACACCTGATGGAAAGTCAGGAAAAAATAGAAAGAGCTGAACTGACAGAGAACCACAAGGCTAGCAGACAGAGCAAGAATTTGACCTCTTTGAGGTGTTACAAGGAAAGCTTTTAAATTATGAGATAGATCTAAGGGGTTTTTAACATGTTTAGACATATATACCCTATAGAATCATGATTGCTTTATTATAGTCTAAAACCAAAAAGGAATATTTTACTCCTCCAGACATTAAAGGTTTTTGCAGAACATTACACGGTCCTATTTTTCTCCTGCAGAAATTTCACACTCTCCACTTCCCTTTTTTACCTTGGAACAGCCAAAACAAGGTTCAACATTGCAGATTTAAGAAGAAGAAGACAGATTTAAGTTTGGGATAGGTTGAGTTCACATCATCCAGGTGAAATACAATTCCCTGGCTACAGGAAGAAGCTTGTCTTTCTCCTACAGCCCTTTTGCTTGCAAGCTCAGGCATTCCACAGCTACCTGCTGGAAGAGACAGCAAGATGCTGCAGGGTGTCCCTCACTCAGTCTGAAAGAATGGAGGATCTCAATGCCTCCAGAGATCCTGGTACTCCCCCACTGTCACCCTGCAAGGTCAGGGATCTGTAGTTTGCAGAGCTGAGCTGCAGGTGGAGCTGATCAATCGACACAGCACCACTCCCCAGCTGACAGATGGCTTCCCACAGAAAATCTGCTCTGAGTTTACCGCTGCTGGGACAAGTATTGCCTCCTCCCCCTGCACGTTTAACCCCTGAGATAAGGAGGCTGGATTGCACATGGTGAAGGCGCAAAAGCACTCACCGTGAAGCCTCCTCTTGGAGACTGACAAGTTCCTAGGTGGATGGAAGAGGGTTTGCAGAGGCAGCACAAAGTTTAGAGAGCAATCCAGTATTATTGTCACCACTTCTAGGTTGCCCAACGCCTTCCACCCCTCAAGGGCAGGCCCATACAGATAGTGCACAAAGGCCAGGTCTGACCCACACCTCATCCAGAAACACAGGCCCTTGGCAAGGGTGGAGGCAATTCTCCAATGGGCCCTCCTGCAGCTGCACCATTTGAAACCAATCACTGCCATTTACTGAACCATTTACCTCAGATGTAGCAGAAGTCCCCAGGGTGCTTTTCCCACAAGTTCATTCCTAACAGCCTCTCTGGCAAGCAAAAACAATTACTGCTTTACAAACAACATCTTACTATCCAGAGCAAAACTGCTTCTCAGCATGGGGCAGACTAGTAAACGTCCCTAAAGCAAAGGAATGCAAGATCCCCAAAAACGGTTGCAGTGGGCCAGTCATCTGGAGCAACCAGAGAGCCTTCCACTGAGCCATAGTATAACTGCTGACTTGGGGAGTGAGGAGATGAGCATGCTACGTTTCCTCTGTGCAGCCTATCTGTAATCTGGTTCTGTGTGCCATGCTCTGGTGGCTGGGACATGATTTTTGCTGCTGGTGGCAAGTTCCTTTAGCTTCAGTTCAAGTGCCAGACGCCACAAGGGCCAGTCGTGCCAAGTTATGCACAAAGGATCTGAGGAGCAAGTCAAGACCATGTGTTTGCTTCTTGGATTTGGAGAAATAAACCATGCTTTTGCAAAATCCCCTAGGCTGCTATCTCCACACAAGTGCAAGAGAAATACAATTTGTGCTGCTCTGGGAGGAGCACCCTTTTTATTAGGCTTTTGGGAACATCGGTATATATAACCCCATTTGCTGCTTCATTAAGCTTCCTGTGCAGTTATAACAACTGGGGTCTGCCCTTCCCTTCCTTTCCAGTTTGCAAAGAGGATCCTGTAAGATCCTAACAACTCAGGCCATTATCACTTTCCAAAGCCCTCTTCTCATTCTCCTGATTCAGAAGAAAAGCTGTTCCTGTGTCTTTAGTACAGTCTTGACTTGCAAAATTTCTCTGTGATCTTCAGACAAATCACATAGGGCTGCCTCTTGTTTAGACTTCAGCCCTGCCTACCACACATTTTGTCAGGGCAACAAGGAGTGAGCAAGCACCAAATAACTTCTGGGAAAACATAGACCCTAATTTCCCAACCTATGTATTTCTTTTCTTCAAAATTGAGACACCACTGTGTATGTATTTGTCACAGTCCTGGTGGGATACCTGATTCACTGGGAGTTTTATTGTTCATGATAGAAAATGCCACAACAGTTCGAAGTCTTATAATTAAATTTTCTATATTTCTGA
Organism: Pterocles gutturalis; assembly: GCF_000699245.1. Taxonomy (NCBI): domain Eukaryota; kingdom Metazoa; phylum Chordata; class Aves; order Pterocliformes; family Pteroclidae; genus Pterocles; species Pterocles gutturalis. The sequence goes on from NW_010128103.1 coordinate 64,258, forward strand.
GTCTCGTTTGTTATAACAGATCTGACAGGAAATCGGGATCTTTGGTGCTTAAGTGTTCATTTACTCCTGTTTATTCTTACCACAAATGCATCACTGCCTCAGGCTAGCCTGCAGTCAGGATCTGCTGCCTATTTGTTTTTTTCTCCCCACATTTAATTTTTTTACTTCGTTTTCAATGACTGAATACAATAAAAATCTGGTTTTAATATTACATGCTGCATCATCCTATGTGGGTCCTTTCCTTGAGTGCTTGCAGTAGGGACTATGAGAACACAGTGACACTACAGCCCTACCACAATGTCCTTGTGGTAGGATTGGCATCTTGAACAGCATCTCTGCATCTCTCACACACATACATGCTCACATTTCCACAGATACACATATTCACAGCAAAACCTACTCAAAGTAAGGTTGAAGCACATTGGACTGTGTCGTTTCTCAATGACTCTCTGTCTAGTTGGTAATATTTAGTAGGATTTCAAAACTTTCCCGTCTTACTGGAACAGGTTCCTTTGGTTATTACTGATGGAAAAGCAGGAAGCATATACTGTGATAAATTGGTAGGGGGCTGTAAGAGCCCTCTCTTACAGGAGAGTATGTTGTTGTCCTTCTGGTCCCTGCTACGCAGGGTATAGAAGTAGCCAAGAAAGAAGGTCTGTGGCAATTAGGAGAATGACTGTTGACTCTCTAGGTCTCCTCTGGAAGCCACAGTCCCTGGTGGCTACTGAGAATAATTGCAATAAGGTATCTAGAGATGCTAGTGTAGCTCAATTTTGTTACCCTGGTAAACGGTAACAAATGGATCGAGATTCACATGTATAATGATTTTAACTATACACATAAGTATCATCATATACACAGATCCCAGTCATGGCTTGGACGTTGATCTCTTTGCAGCAGTGGAAACAGATCTGCTGCAGAGCCCTAGCCCAGGGGCAACTCTGTAAGTGCTCCAGCACCAAGGAGTTCCTGAGAGCCGCAATAAAAAGGTCTCTGATGACTCAAGGGCTGAAAACAGCTAAGTGATTTCTACTTTTCACTTAAGGGTCTACAAAAATCATTCATTCGAAACATTTTGTAACCGAGGAAATACAAGATACCCTAGATTCTACAATCTTGATCTTGGGATTGCCTCACTCCATGCAGTGAAACACTTTCATACCACATGCAGTTAATAAAAAAGACGGAAGAGTCAAACATATCAGGGCCATTGTCTGATGTATGCAATTCAGAGAAAAACCTCACAAGTTGTTTGGCTAAGGAGAGGGTGCACCATTTGTGAATTTTATACACAATTACTGGTCAAAGCAGGCTATTATATGATGGTATGCCATACCAGCTTCTCGGAGCATCACATATGGATGCCAGCAGTTTTCCACAGAGGGGAAATGGAAGTTAGCAAGCTGCCAGGATAAACAGTTTTCACGCCAGGCTTGTTGCATTTCCATTTTCACCTCCGTATGTGTGTGCTTCCTTGTTTGATGAGCTTACATGGATGAATTAAACCACTGGTCACTCTGGGTAGATTCTGCCCACCAGGTGTCATGTTATACCATGCTGGCAATCTGGACAGCTCAGACCTAGGTCCCCTGTCCCAGCTCAGACAAGCCCACTAGGTTGTCTTAATGTCCTACCATTGCCAGCCCAAGACAGTTAATGGAAAGTCAGATTGCCCCATTACTCATCTATGCAATTACATTATGGTGTTTGCCTGGGGCTTCTTTTCTGGCTGTCTTTCCTTCCAGACTGAGGACTGAATTTTGACTGTAAACTGAATGGGATGTCATTGGTATAGCCATATTAATCAATAGCAGCCATAAAACTATCCAGTACTCTCCAAAAAGTCCAGTCACAGTATTTGGCAAGATGTCATTGAATAAATTTCTCAGACCAACTATCCAGAGTTAAATACTATTTCTTTTTATAATTTCTAAATTAACTGCTCTTCCATTTCATCAAGTATGCCTTTGGTTTCTTATTATGAGCAAACCTTATTATAAGCTGAACCTCCAAAGGTTCACACAGTCTCTTTAGATAAGCCCTGGAAGTGCAGCATTGCATCCAATGCCCTCTGAGCCTCTCAGGAGCTGAAGATCTCTCAGTGTGGCCCAACTGTGGACAGGTCAGAGGGTGTCTGTGAGGGTCTGTGAGGGCCTCCATTCCCCTTCTGTCTCACAAAGTAGTGATACCTCCTTTCTCGCAAATTCTGCATTACTTATTTAAGCATTACCGTTCCAAAGGCAAGGCTGTTAGTTGCTCTGTGTCCTAACATGTGGTACCTGCAGTCCTGATGATGCCACAGTCAACTCAGCCTTTATGGACAGAGTGAAGTTGGCTGTGTCTATGCTCTGAGCTGTCTGGACCACAGCTGAAGCAAAGTAGTCAATTTAAGGTAATATTGTGCCAGGACTTAATCTTTTCTTAGAGGCTGGCCTTATTCACCAGTTTAGATCACTTTCAACTCATTGATATAGCTTGCATACCCTTTGAATCAGAGCTATCTTGCCTCAGAGTGCAAGTGAGAAAGGAGCTGAAGGCAAAGCCTGTGTAAATGTGCCCTCCACTTCCCTTAAGGCAAGGAGCAGCAAAAGGCTTCAGCCTCATCCATTCTGCCCAGCAGTAAATAGGCAATTTTCTCACTCAAAAGAAAAAAAATAAAAACCCAAAAAAAGTCAGTTAAAATAGGAGAGCTCGCTAGCAAGGGGACAAAACCAAGAGCTGAGATCTGACTAGATTACACAGACTCCAGATTTCCCACTGCCCCATACCTGGCTGTTTCTTCTCCAAGAGGGTCATAAGTGATGCTCTGAGAAAATAAAATAAAATAAAATAAATAATAAAATAAAGATCCAGCCACACTGCTTTGATCCCCGTTCAGCAGCGGAGTTTCCCTGGTAACAAGCATCTGTACCGCAGCCGTGGACAGAGGCTCCCTGCAGCTGGTGCTGGGGCTGCCAAGGATGGGGCTGGGCATCACTACCCACCCCTAAAGAGGGATTCATCCTTCAGCACCCTGCTGGGACTGCAGAGGGAAGAGGAGGGAGGCTGAGGGGCCACCTGCCTGGACCTCTTTTGCCAGGTAACTAGGGGCAAGCAGGAGTCAAGTTTTTTCCTTATCCTGCCGTTCCAGGCCTCCTTCTCCAGGGCTGGTTCCTGACCGCCTCAGTGCTCCTTAGCATTGTTTTCCTTTGGTGTGAGAATAAGGTGTGGAGCCCACATGCTGCAGTCCTTGGTTCCCTGCATTCACGCACTCCTCTTACCTGGGGATTCAGTCCCACAAATACAGCCAAGTTTATTCACTTAGCCCAGATCACTGGCTTTCTGCCATGAGTCTGCCCCAAAACTCAGGAAGTGAGCCCTCCTTTCCTCCTCCTGACCCTGGGAGTAAGCATTCATCCATTTCATACTCGCAGCTTTCTGAGATCATGAGGATCCACATTAACCCTCACTATGTGCTCCAAATCAGCTCCCATCACTTTGTAAACGAGGTGCTGCTTGCTCAGAGTACACCTTCTCCCTGCCCTGGGCTGTCTCAAACCTGACTCACCCCAGCTCACCCCAACCTGGCTTTTACAGCATGGGCTGGGACAGGAGCAATGTCAACACCAGGCAAGAAGGTAGCTCTGTGTGATGTGTTTTAAGAGGTATTTTACCACCTTCCTTGTGTTGACAGGATAGTATAAAAGAGCCCAGGCATAAAATGAAGAAACAGCATCCTGATTCATTTTTGTTTGGACACGCCACTAGCAAGTAGCTGCCTCATTAGCACATAATGTGTATGTCTGCAGCAGGTAACAGGAGGCACAGAAACCTGAACTGACCCCAAAGCATCCATGCACTAGCACTGTGTGGAAACTCTAGCTTGTGTCCAGTAGAGCTGACATATCAGGAGAGCTAACTAGTTCAAATCCTAGCCTGCACCACCCTGGTGACACTCCTGGTTTCAGATCTCATTTGTCATGCTTGAAGACCTGATACCCATCAGAGCTGGCTTTGGCCATAGCTAGTTACCCCTTGTGCTCCAGGACAGATGAAAGAGCAGTATCACCTACCTTCTCTATTCAGGTCTCCTTCCTAATCAACCAGTGAGCAGTGCCTCTGTCAGGAAGCTGCTGTCATGCCTGTCTTGCTCATCTAATTGATTCACAAAGTTTTAAATGATTATTGATCCTTCTCTTCCCCACTGTGGAGACTTTGAGACCAATAAAGCACATAGGGTTATTTACACAGATTTTAGAAAGGAAAGAAGCTCCCTCAAATGTTCTTCTTGAGCTCCCATCTATTAAGTCTCAGAAACTCAATGGGAGGTTTCCTACAGCTTTACAGACAAAATTACTCACAAATATATGAAGTCCCCTGTTAACACACATGCCCATCCAAACATTTGCAGATGTTCTGCCAAATCCACACCTTCTGAATTATTGCTTCCTATCATTTTGTGTTGGGATCATAGCTCTACAGTTCCTTTTCTTTGCCCTGATGATTAACAGCCATTTGCCATACCCCTTGCTGCAATGAGACTAAGGCAGAAATTGTGGCAAACTTCCTATTCAAGAAAAAGCCACTTCTGAACTCCAATAAATTGGAAGTTGTTCTTGGTAAAAGATTGGACCATAAGAGACTTGCAGAGCTAGAGCTTGCAATCTTCCCCACAGTTCCTGAAACACTTCACAATCATCGTTGCTACAGTGATTGGTGCTATAAGGACTTTTATATCCACCTCCATGATCTAAGCACATGAACATTTACACTCCTCAGGGTTTGATTAAGAGAATTTGGGAGAGGGAATCCATCCATCTGACTTTGCAATAAGTATGCTATGAGTTTCAGTTCTGTACTTGTTTTTGCTTGGGCAATGAAAGTCAACGAGCCCATTTCTAGTCAGCTTAACTCTGTGCTGGAGGACACAATTGCATTCACTTTTTTTTTTCTGTACCTACCTGCACACTGATAGAAGGTGCCGTCTATATATTCAATATGCCCTTGACATAACTTAAAAGCAGCAGCATAACAAATAAGATGCTCTTTTTTGTACCTGAATACAGATTCTTCTATCTATATTAGGCTTTGTACTTTTTAAAACAAAACCTGAGGCTGGAACTGAACTGCCATATCTTTTTCAAGATCACAAACACATGAGGCACTGAGATTTCTGACGAGGATCAGCACAGCAGAGAAACGGATTGACAGAGCAGCAAAAGAATTCACCTCTGCTGGCCATTAAACAAAAGCATCTAAGAGAATAAAAGCCAGGGTGAGTCGTGTAAGGTATAGAAATAGCTCTTTGAGTGACTCAAAGGCAAAGCCAATGCATCTTGTTTTCTTGAATCTCCTGTTGTCTGTCCTCTTTCTTAACCATACACTCCAGCACGACAGGGGAGTGGGAAGTAGATGGAAGCATCAGAAGGAGCTACAGTAAGCTGGGGAGAAATGAGCTATTGAGTCTGAACATTGCCTGGCCAGGGCCCATGACAAAAGATGAACAAATAATGATATGAGAGCAGAAAGAAAAAGCCATGTCCAGCACGGCACTTCCTGCAAGGGAAGAGCCATTGGCTGTGACGCTTTGTCTTTTCCTTCTACTTTGTATCGCTCTGTCTCACTATTTTCTGTCTTCCTGTACACATCTGCCTCCAGGTTCTTCAGTGCATGCAGGTGTGTGTATTTCTATATAAACACACATGCGCACATGTACCTAGGCAACTACACATGCAGAATGGCTAAAGATAGGCAAATTGCCTCACCTCCTATGTGCCGGTTCCACTCCAACTCAGGCTGGCAGCACCTGAAGTGGATTAGCATCTGACAATGATCCCTATGAAATGAGGTGATGGTGCAGCCCAGCCTTACTGAAGATTAGTGTCTACATCACCACACATGCGTTCAGAGCCAATTAAGCCTCTGGTTAGTGCTCTCAGAGAGAAGCCAAGGATTATACAGGCTGCTTCACTACACAGCCCTGGTCACAACCCAGAGGAAGAGAGTTTGCATGCCTTCAAATTGTGTGTGGAAGCATTGAAAATATGGTTTTAACAAACTTTATTCTTCCTGGCAAAGTACAGTCCTTCAGGACACATCTTTCATGGAGACAAGTAGTCATCTAATTAATATACACCAAGAGGATCTGGGTTAAAATAAAAACCAAATCAAAACAGTATTTCCTTTAGGCAGGTCAGAAGAAGCAATACTTGTGGGAAGGGATTAGCCACAGAAAGGTTTGTTTCACAGTGCAGCTAAACAATTCTGGAAGCTGAGACAAAGTCATCACTCTGGTCATCTAGCTTCAGGATACTTTTTGTTTTGCTAGTAGGAAGAAGTACCTTTTTCCCTTTTCACGCAAAACCTCTGAATATCTGCTTCCTGAGAAGTACTGAGCTGAAAAACTTTTCCTTCCAGTCTGGTGGCTACTTCAAGAAGCTCGACATTTTCATTATATCAATGGATGCAGGATTTGTACATTCCTACACTACACAACCATCTGCACTGTGTGGGAGCCTGCAGCAGTAGCTGTGCACCCTTCATCTCAGAGGATGTCCTCCTCTTCTCTGTGCTAAGAGTAGAAGAAACAGAGTTTAAGAACTATGTACATTCATCATCTTGGCATCAGAGCTCTTCAAGGCATGCATCCTTGCAAACTGAATGAAGGACACTACGTAGGAGTTATCAGCCCAGTGCTCTGTAACTCATTTGATGTCCAGTTGCTCTTGTTATGTTCTCCAGTAATTTCTAAGGGCTGATAGTAGATCTCTTTCTCCTTTCACTCATCAGGCTAATCTCACTAATTTCAAAGTCACACCATACTCTCTAGGTGGAAGGAAGAATGTGGTCAGGCTCCTTGTGCATTCAGCAATAGGGTATGGACACAACCTCTCTATTCATCAGTGGGAAATCATGGCCTTTACAGATATCCCTCACTGGTCTTCCTTCCCATGGAATCTCTCTTTTATATAATGTAGCCCTAGGACATCCAAGGAAGGAAAAGTATGCAATATGTTTACATATTTGCATGTTTTAAAATGTACATACTCCATCCATACATAAAGGGCTGAGGATCCTAAATCTGCTTTTTTACAGGGAGATTTCTATGGGCTATGAGTCCCCCTTCAGCTGTCTGCTGGGGAGGACTTTGCACAGCCCATTGATAATTTCTGTATTTGATTGCTATGCAGCAAGGGAATTGTTTGGTCCCAAGATTCTCACTTCATTCCATAAGCACCAGCATGTCTGTTTCAGCACAGATTAATCATACGAGCCCTTCCGGCCTTGGACTCAGACCTTCTCAGGGCTCCTCTAAACAGACCAGTTTACTTCTTTACACAAGGTCAATTGTGTGTCTTGGACTTCGACGAAGGAAGACCTCAGTCCTCTGGGCACACTGACAGCAACATTTTAACAGTGCACAGTGATGCTGCCCAACAGTTTACAGTCTAAACTAAAGATGAACAGCATTTCAGATGGAAATGGCAGGAGGACTTTAAGCAGGCTGGTCATAATCCCTTCTCCTAGGATGGGGATACCAGACATAAACTGATCGCGTTCCTGGTGAGTCTTGGTAGGGGATGTTTCGGGACTTTAAGTGGTTAACACCTTCCACCAAACCAGTTCCTCGAGTTTAATAGCATCTTGCAGTCTTTACGGACTCAAAAGAGAGATTACTGCCTCTTGAAGTGCCAAGAGCTTTTGCTACAACTTCTAGGTTTTCCCTGAAGTGTTCCTCTCCAGGTATGGAATGGGCTAGGTATTACAACTGAAAAGATTTTCATTTAGCAAATTTTTCTTCTCAGCTGATGTACTCAATGCAGAGGGAATATAATAGAAGAGATCTCTTTGCTCACCCATATCTGCCGGAGCTTGTTTTAAGCACATTGTATGATTGCTTCAACTTCCCAACAACAGCTTACTCACAGCTCCAGGCCTCTCAAAACCATGCCTGGATTGTGTAATGCCACATCCCCACATCAGAGATGCCAGAGGTAGCCTGGACAGCCTAGTAAGCCCACAAGGCACAGCAACACCTTGCAGAAGTATCAGCTTGGATCCCTGAAGCTGAAGAGTGGTTTCAGTCCAGTCCCCAAGCTAAATTTGCAATCACACAATTGTACCACTCCTGGAGCTAGCTTTCTGGGTGCTACCTAAGGGTCTACACATCATGTCATGCAGCTATGACCTCCTGAAGGCTCATTCCCCACCTGCAGTGCCTAGGCACCCCAATATCTCGGGGTGCTTCCCACCACAGCTGCCATGGGAGACTTACACTTGCTGCTTGCTCCGTGGGCTCCCTTTGCCCCCACCACCTCAGCAGAGGTTGTTCTCAACTCCCCAGGGCCCAAGGAGCATCTTAAACTTTTTCCCTCAGGCCCACCTTGAACCCTTCTCCTGCACCTCCAGCCCCACAAGGTCCCTCCACATTGGCTCTGCATGGGGTGGCGCAACCAGCTGGGACTTGGGCAGCAGGAGGTGAGGCCAAAAGGACAGCAGACGGTGGGTTCACATCTACATACACACACATCCCGATTAAGGATCCAGCTCTGTTTCCATGGCAACGTGCAGAGCCGTGGCAGCGTAGTCCCTTCCCACGCGGTGGTAGCTGTGGCGGCCACCCTGTGCACGGCTAAATCCTCCTGCCACTCCCAGCCACTGCCAGGGCTTGCCAGCAGTCACCCCTTACGTGTTTTCCAAAGCCCAGCAGATTAGGGCTCACAGATTTCCCTCTCGTAATGTGCCGTCCAGAAACAGGCAACTAAGGATGCACTGACTAACAGCAGTAACAGAAATAACACTACCCATTGCCATGGAGCTGTAAACCCCTTAGGACAGCATTACAGAGAAACACGTTTTCTTTCCTGAAAGCTTGCAATGATAATCAACGGAGTGCGGTTCAGGGAATTAAAATAAGATGTATTTTCTCACATGTAGCTGCTTAGCACACAGCCAAGCAGCCAGCATTCCACTGGATTTACTGCTGAACACCACTTGCAACCAAAGCCAACTCCACCTTTCGTGACAGGTTGTCCCACAAAGCCCACCTTCCCGTGGGGCCATGCTAATACTCCTTCCAAACAAGGATGAGCCTGGGCTGCTCCACTGCTCCGCTCAGTCCCTTCAGTAGGGAGGTGAAACACAAGAGGAGAGCTGCGACCCAGGGTCTGGGAGCTCGCACCCTTCTCAACACCTCTCCAGGCAGAGGCACATTAGACATGGCCAGATGTTTCCCCAGGCCTCCTGCACTCAGAAAAGCTACTTGCCACCTTATTGCTGAATCATGGGCAGGACTGAAATGTTCATGATTTCTTGACCATTTCCACTACATGTCCTAAGGGTTGTCTGCTGAGGAACGATGGGAAAATTAATCCAAATTAACTAAAGTTGTGAGTTTAGCATGAATTCATTAAATCACTTTAGCCTTGAATGGACACAGTTCTTCCAAATTAAAGAAACCCTTAGAAGAAAATTGAACTAAACTGAATTAAGGTCCTTTTAATTCTGAAGAACAGAGTGCCTACATGGGGCTTGATGTAATTAAGGAACAGCAGTCTGGAAGGGATGTCCTAGCCCTGGTCTGCCAGACAGCTTCTCCATATCAGTCTTTTCAGGATCCTATCATGCTCTCACTGAAGAAAGGTTAGGTTTCTTGCTTTCCCTGAGAGGTGTGGAAGCTGGAGCAGAACCTCACTGCATTGATGACTTTCTGCTGAAGCCTGTTCCTGGCCAGTTAATAACTAGTTGCTCTTCACCTTGAAGAGTTCTCCTACTGGCAGGGTGTTTTCCCCTCACTCTTGGTTTAATGGAGGACAGCCTTTTATACTCTCTCAGCCTGAATTTTACCAGGTTAGATAAGCTACACTGTCTTAGTCTCCTCTTGTAAAATGTGTTCTCCCTTCTCTCTACCAAACAGATATTTTTCTGACTCCTTTTTGCTTTAATTGGGATAACTGGAATTATACACAGAATTGTACACAGAGGAAATTACAGCAGAGACTTTTACAATGATACTGATACTTCCTTGCCTTGGCAGGGAATGTCCTGCCTGGCACCTAGGAATATAATTGCCTTTTTTGCTGATGTCTCATATCGAAGGCTCAGTCATCACATCAGTAAATAATACTCCCATGTTTTTCATTTGCTTCCAATAGATAATCCATTGTTTTTAGGATCAATTAGTTGGAGTAACAAAGAATCTTCCCATAAAGGCCAGCAGACTGTGCAAAGTCACTCAGACCAGCTAGAAGAAATAGAAGTACGTTAGTGCTGCACTTTCCAAACAATTTCTGCTGCTTACATCCTTCAGATCTAGTGTGGGTTCCACCACATGGCTCCAAACCAGGTGCTGTAGACCTGTCTATCTGCATGTCCCTGGACTTCACACCGGTGCATTTCACCCTGTCTCTATACCATGGTCCTCAAGACTGTCCAGTTCTTCCCGCTTGTTCCATATTCCACTCTGCATTGATCATGCTACTCCCAAGTATGCACAGATGTCCTCATGAACATGATCCCTCACACTCCTACACCATAAAACAGAGCCAGACATTTGGAAACATTTACAATTCTGTAGTTTAGAAAGTTTCAGATCAGCCACACAACATTTCATCTCATTTCTGATGTGGGAGGTGGGAATGAGGGAGACAGGTTAGAAATGGATAACTAATGGAAGCGAGACAATCGGGTCCCCCATTCTGATAAGCACTACCCATTGCAGGACGCGAGCACATTTACAGCAAATGTCACACGAATACAGCCAGAAAAAAAAAGAATCTTCATACAATATGTATCCAACCTGGGTACTGTATTACTACAGAAAATCATTGTACTGAGCAGCAGAGAGAGGCAAAGAGGTAAATTATTATTTTCTGATTCAACATGCCATTATTGCCATTCAAGATGCTGTTTACTGAGGACCAGGTTACTTTGCTGTAAAATTAGATTTTTGTCCTGGTAGTTCAGGTCTTTTAAAAATATTCATTCAAAATTTTTATGCAAAATTGCTTAAACCTGCCTTGTCTGTGTTTGTTTGCTGTCAATGCTCCTGTATAGGAATTTTACCTGCATATTCATGTATGGAAATGTGCAATAACTTGTGGAAGCGTACATCTTCCATGTTCATATGCAAGTATTCAAGCCAGAAGTGCTTGTGTGCTCATTCAACAAGGGAATAGAAACAATACCAAATAGATCTCTCTGACCAACCATAATTAAGTAATGCAGCCTGTATCAATCCATAGAGTAAATATTTTCCAAGAAGTTCACTGAATAAATTCAAATAAATTTGAGGAAATTATGATCTGCACAATTGATATTCCACGAGCAGAAAAAGATGCTAAATTCACTGAATAAATTACACGTTGTGAATTAGTCCCCCAGCTCCAGCCATTACTATGGCTGGATTATTAAAATGGATGGATAATTTACCATCGATAGTACTATTTTTTGTTCTGTGTACTCAGATAATATTACTTAGGTTTTCTATAACACTGCTTAAAATAAACTAAATTACAGTGTCCCTTCTTTTTTTTTAACAGAGGAAGAAACTAAGGTAGACAAACAATCTTCCTGGTGTCGGTGTGTACCAAACTTCCTGGTACATACGAGCTCGGCAGACTGGAAGAAATAAAACCCAGGACCCTGAACAACCAGCTCGATCCTCCCTCCAACAAACTGCAGCACAAGAACTAGTTAGGATGTGATCCCTCGTGCGCATCCCTCATCCCTCTGTATGAGAAGATGGCTACATTCAGGATGCTGGAAGAGTAGGGATCGTATTAGCCTAAAGCAACAGGCAACAGTTGTTGTTTGAAAGTGTCTCACCACATTTAATGGGCTAGCGAGCATTAGATTTGCCCTTTTAGAACGGGTCCATTGGGAAAATCCATTATTAATTGTGATCTCTTCCGTAGTGTCACCAAACTATGATGTTCAGCAAACCATACTTGAGTCTGAGGGGTAAATTAGTTATCTGGAGAGCTAAAAAATGAAATTGAAATCAGCCCGTTACCACAAAATAATTTGGGAAGTAATCTGAAGGATCTTTGCCTAGATCCCTATTGATGTCTCTGAAACACCTCCTTCAGCACATCATGCACAACCTCTGCCCTGGTGCAGGAAGGCAAAGGGTGGAGGAGGTCTGAGCCACCCCCACTGCCGTCTGGGGGGGGGCTTTCTGGGAGCAGGGGCAAGAGACTGGCCCAAACCAGGGGAAATGGGAGGGCTGTGGGGCAGCCTTCCTTCCTGCTGTACCTGGGATGGCAACTGAGAAAATAATTTTGTGCTGCAAAAATCATCATTTTGGCACCTTGCACCAGCCCCACAGTTATTCTGGTTAAAAGAAAGAGGACAATTTCCTGATAATTTCACTAAAAAGAAAATCGTGAGCCCTCCTGTCCCTCATATGAAGCCATGAGTTAGTGCTTGTCCGTTTCTCCCTTCCCCAGGTGCTGTGCTGCTGCCACACGCGAGATTAACAAGGAGGTTATATTTAAACTTCCAAGAGGAGCTGCTGTGCGATTATGTGTCTATTTAAAATCCTCCGGGCAGCTGCAGTACATAATAACAAGTCAGCGGGAGGGAGAGAGAAAGGGGAAGGAGGAGAGGGAAAGGAGGGGGTTCAGGAACATCACAGATTGTCTCTGAAAAATTGATTTCCAGAAGATGGCAGGGGGTGCAGTCAAGTTAAAGATGCCCCCCACGGGAGTAAAAGGGAGAGGGGGAATGTGCCAGAGAGGTTCCAGCGCTGGAGGAGCGGGACGACAGTGGCAGGGGGATTGGAGAGGCCATGGAAAGCTGCCAGACCTGAAACCTCACTGCCTCAGGCAAGGACGTCATTCCCTTAAACCCGCTCCGTTCGCTCCAGAGGGCTCTGTCACACGCCACTGGGTGCCTGTCCAGGCTTCCTCAGATCCCAGGCATTTGAATGAGTAAATAGCTATTATTAGACTGTCCTCTCCAGCCTGCCCACACATACACACCTCACCCTTCGGCCAGCACAAAACCACCCCCAAGAAAACACCCCAGCTAGGCTTTACCCAATCCTAAGCTTTGCTATATCTTTCAGGAATCTGTTCCCCTGTCTAAATTGCAAATAAAGAAGAAGGGTTTCCCCACAAGACCAGAGCAGGGACCCAGCTCTTCCTGCCTCACCATAAATCACATTTTCTGGTTTTTTTCCCAATCCTCTCACCAGCAGCCTCCACCATCCTTTGTCACCAAGGAAGGGACAAGATGGACTGAGACCCCCTAGGTGCTCACCAACAAAAGTTCTCAGCTTGCTATGACATCAGAGCTCAGTGACATCACATCTGGCAAGGTCCCGCAGGTGGCCCTGGGGCAGATGAGGCAGCAGCAGTGGTGGCTGGGCAGGTGGAGGAGAGCCAGATCCCAGCACTGCAGGAGGCTGTGCTGGAGGTACCAGCTCCGGCTGAGCTGAGGAAAGGAGCCCTCAGCCACTCCCCATCAACAAAGGATGAAGGCTAATTCATTCTTATTTGCAGGAGTGAGACCTTTCAGCCACCGGTGTGTTTCAGATAAGTCCCACCCCATCACACAGGCTGCCATCTGATTATTTCCCTTTGGTGGTATCATAGCCTCCTGCCTGGCTGCCCTCTCCTAAACAGTCAAATTCCCATGTCCTTTCAAAGACTTGCTGCAATCCAGCCAAGATGACTGCTTTTAAGTGCTGACTGGAGCCTTTGCGATGCAGTCTCTATAAAACACTTTGGGAGCTTTCCAGAGGAAAGATGCTCGAGAAACATCAGTCATAGCAGTCCACACACCTTCTCTGACACTGTCCTTTGTGACCCTTTCCCGCTCCTCTCCTCTTTCTTCTCCATCCTCCCGTCCCTGCACAACCATTTTCAGTACTGGAGAGTGATGCTAGCAGGCAGGGAAGGAGTGTATCTCCAGAATGAGATTTGCCTCAATTTCCATCAGCAACAGAGAAGAGAGGAAAAAAATGTCCAAATTAAGCTGCTTGATTACTGAAATTAATCTTGTCACTTAGCATCCCTGTTCCACAGAACAGGGCCTTTGATTAGCCTCCTTGTTTCAGAATATTGCAAGCAGACGTTTATTAAGCAGAAGGCAATTCCTCCGCAGGGGGAGAGGGGTAGCTGATTCCCGAGGGAAGGCTGGTCTCGGGAAAAGAGATGTCCCAGCTTTGCCCGCATCCCTGGCAAGTGAGGGGGTGCTGATCTGACAACACAGCCAGGACCCCTCAAGGATTCTTCACCAAGATCCTCCCCCCAACATATGACTAAGGCCCATCCTGTTGTTACTGTCATAGGCTTGGTATTTATAAGGCTGACAGCTCTTGCAGCAAGTTATCGCTTATTATTACCATCATCCTGACAGCCCTCAAAGGTTGTGAGGTGCTATGTCCCCCCTGCCTGGCTCTCTCTGAGTCCTAAGAAAACACAGCCGATGGGAAGCACTCCCCAAAGTGACCAGTGGACCAGAGAACCTGCACATGGGACCTTTGGCACACACACTTCCCTCTCTGCTTCCTCTCCAGCTCTGCGCAGCACCTCAAATGGCATGGCTGTGACTCTGCATGTCCGTGACTTTGCACATCCGCATCATCCCAGGCAGCTATGTGCTTTTCTACTCTATAGGGCACACACTCAGAAACCAGTGCCTCACTGTAGGCGTGGGCTGCACTCACTGGCCCAATGCAGTGTGCCATACTTGCTGCAATGGCTGAAGGGAGAGCTTGGAGAGGGTGGTGGGCTGCCCCAGGGATGCTCTCTCAGCACCCAAGGAATTTCAGAGCCCACTTTCCCCTAGGAGGTGCTATCCAGGAGTTCTGGGGTGCAAAACTGCACTGCTAGTGCAGAAGTGGGATGAGAGAGTGTAGAAGGTTGCCTCCTACGGCTTCTTTAGACTCATGTTCCCCCTGGCCAAAGGGTGCTTGGACATGGTTACTGGCATAGGGACATATTCACCAGCATCCCAGAGAAACCACTGGCCAATTTTAAGTAGGCTAAACTGATTGCTGGGTTTCAAGCTACACTGGGCAAAGTCAGCCAGCACTAAAAGGTTGTAAAATCAAAGATTGACCTTTACGCTATCTTCCTTTTCCTTCCTATGCAAGGGATGCTTTCGGTACTGCAGGTCTAATGCTCACAGTACTGTTACTAAAATGACTGTCTTCCAGTCTCTATGTGCTACCACATTGGAGTGCCAGTGCTCCATTCTGCAGGAGAAATACAGATCACCAGGAAAATGAGGGTGAGGCCTGTATAAGCTTTAAGTACAATTTTTTACAGGCTGTTGATCTAGAAGTTGGCAAAATTTGTCAATTCTTGAACCAGTTTCATCAAAGGGGCCTCAAACTACTTTCCAAACATTAACTATGTAAGTTTCACAGTGGCCCAAGTCCTCCAAATGCTTGCTTGCACTCACCAGTGTTACCCAGCCTATGGGGAGGTACCATTATCATCTCTGTTCTACAAATAGGGAAATCGAGTCATGGGGAACCCAAGTGATTCAGAGAAGGTCATGAAGATGAGCCAAGAGCAGAAGAGAGCTTTTCTTGCTTTCGGTCTTCTTTCGTCCTTTGCCATCCCCAGTTTCTGCAATACAACCACTCAGCTTCCAGAGTGCATTCAGCAGCCCACATATAACAGCAGATCAAAGATCCTAGAGCTGATCAAACTTACTTGACCCTCCAAAACTATTCTGAGGGGTCCAGACAGAGGCAGGGACACAGGCATATAACAAGCTCTAATTTTAGCTGGTTTGGGCTTCTTGTCTTTCCTCCCCCAGGGTGGTGGGCAGGGTATACAGGCTGAATGAGAAACCATGCTCTGATGAGGCATCTACAGGTTTGGTGCAGTTTTTTTGTGGGTTTGCTGTTTCTTGGGTACCAGGGCTGCATGAAGCATTGAAATTCCACCCTGAGCAGCAATGAGCAGCAGAACCTGGTTTCCATAGCACTGCCATGGAAACCGCGCTCTGCGAATCTGTGCCTTAGGGCCCCTCTGCAGCTGAAACATCTCTTTGCTCCTCCCCAGCACCCACCTCCACACTATAAGGCCCCAGAACTCCTTGCATTTCTTGGATGATTAAAGGGTGCGGTACTTAGGAAAAGCAGGACCCTGTCTGGCTCCTCCCTGGATCATAATGTGCAAAAGTGTCCTTTGAAGAAACATACTAATAGCATACGTCCTTCCCCCCGTTCCACACATAAAAGTAGAAAAATCTACAGTTAAAATTCCTCAGCTTGAAATCACACAAGTAAAATTTTGCCTGGTAATACATTAAGGTGCAAACCAAATAAACTCATGCAACAGGTTCCTTTATCTTCCTTTGTCTGCCTGAAACATCAGCTTCCAAAAGTGAAGGATTTAATTAACTGTTAGAATGTAGAACAGGCTCCCCTTAATCTCCTCTTCCGTGGATTTTTTTTTTTTTTTTTTTTTTTTTTTGTTCCGGGGATTTTTTTTTTTTTTTTTTTTTTTGCTTCTTATTCCACGGCTCGTACTAAAAGAAACCATGGCAAGGACTCCATAAAATGGAGGGAGAAGTCAGACAATGGGTGTATACAAGATCATTATGATTTCCTCCCTGCATCCACTGAGTGATTGGTGAAGAGCACGCTGGCTTTTTAACATCTCAAAAAGATACAGTCTATGAGCATTAGCAATCCATCTCCACTAGCTGGGAGGCCACAGGTCCACCCAGCAGCTTGATAAGTCAGCCTGAAGCAGCCTTAGTCATCATGAGGAGTTTGAGGTGTAATGCTTAGACCCTCTACCCCAGGAACAGGACAGGGAAATGATGGTCTAAATTTCAGAGGAATGGCACCAGAGAAGCAAGTGAGAGTTAAGACCTAACTGACAGGGAGTAAAAAGCAAAAGTTTTTTCTTATGGCCCTCCACCATGGGTCTTCAGGGAAGAACCACATCCAGAGTGAGAGAGAAATCTAGTCTGTCTGCTTTATCAACACCCTGGTCTCTGGTACAATTATGCAAAAGGATATTGTATTACCAGGACAGGACAGAAGATTTTGTTCCAAGAGGGTTGGAAATTACCCACAGATAATGATACAGAGCTGCTTTATGTACTGTCAAAAAATGGCAGCTCTAATCTGACATGCATGGAGCAAAGTGAACCCCTGGATGGGAGAGGGACCAGTTCTAACTGGCTTAGATCAGAGTCCATCAAGGGCACAGACCCCCACATCTTCCTTTCCCAAGCAGATATCACGATAACAGCAATCAAAAAATATCAACATAATACCAGATTTTGCATATTTATAACCTGTCCGCTGCCTACTCAAACAAGCACATTGTATTACCCTCTAAGGTGACCTGTGCTGTCACATGAACCAGCTCTTCTCCATGTGTGGAACAGTGTTGAGTCTATCAGTCAGATCATGACCAGGGCCACATCTCTCTCACCTGCTGTGGCTGTAGCTCATCTGAAGCCTTGCTGAGCAAAATGACTAATTGGTTGCGTTCCCTTATGGAGCCTGAAGAAGATCACCTGTCTTCCATCATATGTGGCCACCTGACCTGACAGTCTCCTACAGCAACAGAGTACTTTCCAGTGTCACCAGGCCCATCTCTAGCTTTTCTTCTCCAGTGTGTATGTGCATAATATCATTTCATGAAGAAAGGAAGCTTCTCAGACCCCAAATGCTTTGAGCTTTTTCTTTTGCCTTACTTGTCTGTTCATATAACTAACTACAAATCCCAAGTGACTTTGACCCCAGTTCTGGACTCTAGTTTTCTGTTGAACAGAAAGCCTGCAGGAGGCAACTCTCACTCCGTTGATGCCATACTGTGATTTAAAAGAGCTTAATACAGATCAAACTATAACCCCCATCCTTTTTACTCTTCTCTTTACTATTTTAATGAGGTTTTCAACCCATCTGTTAAATCATGGATGAAGAAAACTAGCAGTCACATGTCAAAATCCATGCAAACTACTTAAAATTCATGCCTACTAAACTGGCCTATAGTCAGATGTTATTAAGTCAGGTGTACTGTGTCTGGAAAAACAAATTTGGTATGCATGATCACCTACTTAGCTGGAGTTTCTTCTAATAAGGTTAACTCGAGGAAGTGAGAATAATAGCATAGGACAAGTACATACTGAATTGTTTTATTTTTGTGTGTTGTTGTTTTTTTCCAGGCAGCAAGAAACAATCAGTGACTACTTTGCTGCATGGGGCCAATTTTCCTTGTACCACTAACTCTTTCATTTCACATGGCCTACATTTTTGGTACGTGTGTGAAAAGTTTTGACAGCCTCTTCAACATCACTGCTCTTCTGAGCTTAGGATAAAACCTCTTTGGCCCCTCTCAAGTTCCTTTTAAATCCCTAAATTACCTTCATATAATCTGCAGTCTCTCATCTCCTATTCACTGGACATCTTTGCACAGAAGTGCTGTCAAGACCAGGGCTGCTGAAACTAAATGAGGCACTGATTTTTCTTACAAAGATCATGGTACTTTTTCCTTGTCTGTCGGGTAGTATTGGCGATATTGTGATCTACCTTCATTAACAAATCTTCAAAGTATGTAATTTACACTAAATTGGTACTGGTTCCTCACAAAGCTTCTCAGATCATCTGATAATAGCTTTATGGAGCTTTAATGCAGCACAAGATCTCCACTATCTAAACATTCATGCCCTCGATATCAGATTTTTCTCCCTCACAGTAGCAGGAACTGATCTATTTTTGAACATTTATTTACTTTTCTAGATCTTATGCGTCCAGCTTTACACACTTCATCACCTGATGATTTCCAGAGGAATACACTCTTTGATTTCCTCTAATCTCCATTTACAACCAAAAGGGAATTTTCTAGGGTCATGAAACGTGGGCTGACTTGGCTCTACCCTATAGCTAAGCAGCTTGCCTCACCCCAGGAAGATATCCTCAAATGGTGCCTTGAGGAGACTTTGGCTTAGCTGATTTTGAACCTTACAATGATTGTATTACAGATCATTCCTTCTCAAGTTTGTTAGGCTTTTAGCCATACTTTTAATTCATCCACTTCCCTGCAAAAGACTGACTCACTCCCCCATACATCCTGAATTTCCCTACTTTACCACTTCCTTCCATTAGTTTTTCTTCCAAGGCTAATGTTAGTTTTTCTGGCATCAGACTAACATACTCCTATGCAATTTCACTTTAAGAAGTATCCCACTTGCTTTGACGTTGACAACAAAATCATCTGCTATTGCAAAACTGAAAAAAAAAACCAAAAAAAACCCAAAAAAAACTGCAGCTACAAAGAGCTGCCCAGTTTTAATGATGATGTTGGCATCTTCTTTAACAATACTGGGAATGCATTTGCAAAGTAAAGCACAGCACTGCAGTTCTTACACCCTTTTCTCAGATGTCGGCACTGTGTTGATTATTGCTGTTTGCATCAGTAGTTCCCTGTGTCATTCTTGGTGGACGCTGACTTTGAAGCAGGAAGGTGGACAGAGCGCTTTTTGCAGATATCTCCTTTTACAGCATATCAGAATCCTCACCAAATCCAGGCTCTCTCTGGACTCAGTGATTCCTCCCCTCAGGAAATTCAGAGTGCTCTTCTGAGGTTTACCACAGAAAGTCTTGTGCGTGTGCTCTCTCTCCAGTCACCCACATTGAGTTTTGTCCCCTCCTACCACCATCCAGTCTTTTATTAGGGACTGGTTTAACCTCTCAGAAGTGCCAGATGGGGTCTTCATCCTTTTTGCTTTCATAAGCCCTCTCAAGTTTTTTGTCTTCTTTTTAATACTCTGGTTCAAAAACCACAGGTTGAATTTGCACTGACTGCAGGATTACTCCATTTATATGCTCCCATTCCAAATTAAACCTCATATGGCTGAAATCCCCTGAGAACAGCCCATGCTCCCAGCTACCCACACTTCTCATTTTGCTTGCAGCTTTAGGGTCGGTTACCATGCAAGATTACCTTGCATCACCTGCATTTCCAGAGAGGCTCAGCTCTGGCAAGGCTTTTGTCAGCTCTGTTCTTCTACTCAGCGTGTTTTCTTAGCTCATTTTACTCCTGGTGCCATGTGCTTTCCAGCAGTCATTCAGAGCCAAGGAGCCAGCTTCATTCAGCATGCATTCACAGGCTGCTCCACCGGAGTAAGGGGAGCATCCCTGTAACATAACAGCTGGCTACATCTGGCTCCTGCCAAAGCATCTTAAAGTTGCATATCCCCACAAGCCCTGGAGAACGTGTCCTCTGTGCAAGGGCTTTCTCAGACAGCTCAGAAATGACTCGTCAAAAGCCTCTCAAAATGAAGCACTCATTACAAATCAACATTACGCTTATGTGCGGGATTTGCCCACACATGGCCTGTTTTAGACTACACTTTGTGTTGATGGCCGAGCCTTTCTTGGAAAGGCCTGGTGATCACTTCATTTTCCAAGGGCTTCTGGTCATGCAGAAGCACAAGCAGATGCTACTGGTGAGTGATTGGCCATCCTTATTACAAACTTTGGAAGCGGATTTGGTCACCCATGCACAGCTGCAGAACGGACTCCCTTTAACAGGAAGATCTGGCTCAGTTATTTTATGAGCCCTGCCCCTCACAGAGCTGTCATTTATGCACCCCCATATTCCTCGGATATAATCCATAGCAAAATAGTTTGGACTGTCATTGCTTTGCAGAATGACCAAGAAGACCTGCAAAAGTCACCCTGCTCGCAGTCACACAATGTGTCAAATTGCAGGTAAGTCCAACTGCAGAAAGCAAAATTATAAGCATCCTGGACAATCACCATACAGAGTCCAAGCAAAGCACCTCTCCTACCCCTGCCACTCATCAGGACTTGGAGAGAAGAATACAGACCTATATGGGAAAAGGATATAACTCTTTCATAGGTGTGGTTTAGATATACTTAGTCCCAGGCAGCAGCATGTCACAGCAAACTCAAAAAGCATCCTTTTTTTTCTGATCTCTCCCAAAGACATATTTGCAGACACAAGTATGCAGACATAACATCTTGGACCCACAAAAGCTCCCACTGAATGCAGCAGAATAAGATGTTGTACAAGATGTCAGCACCAAGTGCTGAGCACAGCCCCTCTCTGACATACCATGCATGTGTCCTCAGAATGGAAATCCCTTGCTTCTCTGCCTGTCCTGCCCCCCCCTCCAAGTCCTATCTGCCTTCCCCAGACCTCTAACAGCTTCAGCTTGATGTCCCCTCACTGTTCCTAGCAAACACAGCCTCTGTCTCCCCAGTATTACTGCCACAGACTGTATCATCCTGCACTTACAAATCCCCACTGCCACATCTCCTTCCCTCTCTCCCCCCTACAAGCCCTACAGGCTGCTGCAGCCCCTCAGAAGAAGGCATATGTGTACTCAGACGAAAGGGGGGATTCCCAGCAGAGAAAGAAGCCCTCTCCTCCACCCTCCAGGCTTTCTGTGGGTAACCAGCTGTTCCCCTTTGCCCCATCCCACCCTATACCCTGCACCTGAATATGTCCTCAGGATGGGGAAACATCTGTGCAATGGGTGGTGATGGTGGGGTGAGGCCAAAAAGGCTGCAGACTAGGATACAGAGAGAGTTTCAATAGCAATGGGCTCTGCATGTTTTGGGCTTTTGCTGCTGAGAAAGGCAGCAGAACAGCTTGAATGGCATTTCAGCAGTGGAGTGGATTTTGTCTGAAGGGGCACATGTAAGTAATTGTACTACATTTCTTGAGCTGGCCAGAAAACAGAATTGGTGGCTTGTTTGTAGTCAGAGGGCAAAAAGTTGTCCCATTACCACATAGGAAAAGTCAAATATTTGACAAAATTTACAAAAGATAAATGCCTGAAAAACTCAATTTTGGGACATTACAAAAATATTGTGGTTTTTTAGCCTGTCATCTACTCAGCTGGCAGGCAAGGGATCTGGAAGAGCCGCACAGACTCTCTGCAGACCAACCAACCTGCCTTATATCCATCCACAGTTGTGACAGACCTGACACTCTCTCAGGGGACTTTTCAATACTGTAGAATCCACATTTTCCAGCAGAAAATTGTTCCACTGGAAAACCTTCCAGGCAGCTTAACTATACATTTAGAAATGTCACACATACACCAGTATGCTGAGCATATATTCATACACCATTCACATTCTATAATCTCAAAATAATTTAAGTGCCTGTCCCCAAAGAAAGAACAAAGTAGAATATGCCCCTTAAAATGCCAATCACAGTTCAAATGGCAAAGGATCAGCACAAGCATTTGCAAGAGGAACTCATAAGTGGATTCTAATTTTCATTCTTTCCTTTCATCTCCATCCAAAGGCTCTGGTTCCCTCCTCGGTTTTGGTTAGCAGCATTTAGCTGCTTCGGGCCCCGATCCCACTGCTAACTGCACAGCAGTTTCTGCCATGCCTGTGAAGAGTCTCACTGGAGTCCATAAGGATCTGCTGAGGAGCTGGAGACACACGCATTCTATCAGCATGCAGAATCCAAGTGTGCCATCCCTGTGTATTTTCTGCCGCACAGAAGCATGTGGATATTGCATACGCATACTGGATTTCAGTTTCAACTTCATCTTTTTTTGAAAGCTCTCCTCATCCCCATGAGCTCCCTCCTGTGGGACTCCATGGCCAGGAAAATTAAGATTTTGTTTCCTTCAAATGCTACATCTCTGTTTTTTCCTCTAGAGGCGGCTACAATTTTTTCTCTGTGATCTGAAATTGCAGCAATGATTATATTTCCTATTTTATTCACTGTAGTTGACTGTTTTGGCAGTCATCCTGTAGCAATAATCCACGCATAGGAGTCATCTTGCATTTTTCAATCCAATTTAAAGGGAATTGTTTCTCAAGAAAAGCAAGGGGGTGAAAATGTTCCCCTCTGGCCAAAACTTCAAGCACTTGAGTATTACATGCAAGAATTTTACCTACCTGTCTTATTCATCATTGCATTTTACAAGCACTGATTTAAATTCTTTGCACTGCTAGGGAGGCCTGAGAGTTTTCATGTTGCTTTTCCCTTAATCCTCCCTCAGTTCTCCCAGACATTCAGTGAGAGACCTTCAGTTCCCTCCTTACAGATGATGCTCAGAGCACCGAACGCTCTTGTTTTGTTCTTGTTTTGTTCTGGGGCTATTTGTTTGTTCTAAACCAGGGGAAGGGATGCAGTAGAAATTAAGGCAGGGATGTAGTAGGAGGCAAGGGAATAATTATTCATTCTTGCCATCAGCTCATTCTCTTGGTTTGATTTACACAAGTTGCCCCAAAGTTTTCTTTCTAATTATTTTTGCTGAAATACCCAGAAGCCTTTAATAATGGCATTTACATGTATAATGTAATATTATTAACGTTAAACAAAGCCTTTGAAATCCCATCCACTCTGCAAGCCCCATACCCTTTCAGAACAAATTATTTTCACAGTAACCTCTGCCAGACACACATACGTGGGGGCCCTTTCTTTTAAGTCCAGATGCTTTTCCCTGTTCCCTATTAATTTTCAGTCTTGAAATTCTCCAAGTCACAATGATACGAGAGCAGCACAACAATGAAGATGCTGGGGCCAGAAACAGCTCAGATCAGGGTAGACATAAAATAAGGTGACTGGCAATTGAGCCTGTAAATCCTGCACATTCCAACCACTGAAGCTACCTCTGCATTCCAGACAGGGCGAGCACCTGAAATAATTGCATTACAAGAAAGACAAGTTTCGGGATATGTCAGGAAAAACTGGAAGAAGAAAGTACTGAAAGTTTAGGAAGTAGAACTGGTGTTCGGGAAGCACCCTGCCTCCACATCCCAGCACATCCAAGTTTTCAGACATCTTTCCAGGTTGCACCACCAAAACCAGCTCATCTCCTAAGGTATCTTCACATACATCTGTTGCAATTACAGGGAGTCTTAGGAGCTTTGCTTCGTTCTTTTTAATTGTTCTTTTAATTGGCTTTTTCCTCTCCCACGCATGCAATGATTCAGGCGCCAGTTGTTTCTACAAGACCTCTGCTGCATCCTCCCCTGTGACCCCGCTGCTGCTCTGCTCAGCAAACCAAGCTCACTCTAAGCCATGTGCTATGCCTTGCTCTCTGCTAGCAGGGGCCTGTGCAGTTGGGCAGGCAATGCTGGTGTGCCACAAACAGGAGGCTGACAGTAACGTCAGTGCACTTCTGCAGCGGCTATTCAGCACATCGTAGCTTCCCAGGAATACAGGATCCACTTCTGGGTCAGAGAGTGCTAAACACCCACCTGCTCAGCATTGCAGCCCAAAGGCTTGCAGTGTGCTTGCTAAAAGGAAGCAACAAAGGGACAAAAACCTAATAAATTGATGCAAATACAAACTTAAATTGCCAGGGAAAGGAGATTCACAAAGAATCTTTGTACCATAGGGGCAATGCTAGAAAGTTTCTGCACCTCAGTCTCATGTATCACTGCTGGGGCTTCTTCATATCACTTCACGGCATCACAGAAACACTGGCAGGACAGGGCCTTAAAGGATGCCCTCACAACAAGACCATCACTAATGCTAGATCAAATCAGCTGTGGCTGACCTCAAGGCCTTTGTGCCAGCACTGCACTACCCTCTCACTGAAATTTTTTTTTCCTGATGTCCAAGGAGCCACCATAGCCTCTCGTTACACTTTTTGGCATTACCAAGAACAGCTTGGCTCCATCATCTTTGCAACTGCCTTTCAAACAGTGATAGGCACCTACACCTCTTACCCATGCCTTGGAGGGCAGAGCCAAAAACCATCCCTTGGGACAGCACAGGACATGTTGTATCTGTGCCAGGGCCAGCTCAGTTAGACACTGCAGGTAATACCCACTGCCTACAGATCTTCCTTGTTTCCACTGGAGAGTCTCTGTTTAATTCCTTCCCCAACGGGATTCAGAAGAGGCAAAAAAAGTATGAGGATAGATGACACTACTGGAAAGGTTTTCCTGAGAATCAACTAAATAAAATACCATTCTCCTGCAGAAAAGTGACAGCTAGCAAGGAATATGGTAAGGACCTCTAAGATCAGGGAAGGGATAGAGAAGGTGAAGAGGGAATAACTGTTAGCTACTTTTTTCCAGTAAAAGAATGAGGGGATATCAAATGAGAATGCCAAGTGGCAAGCTTCCAACAGAGAACTTCTTCACCCCATGAGCAGTTAAGTGGTGAAACACCTTGTCTCTTGGATGCTACAAATGTGCATGGGTTCACAAATGTCAGGAATTTGTATGTGGGTAAATGTATGGAAGAAAAACCCACCCAACACTACTAAATACAAAGATACACCAACTAGCTTACAAAGTCCCAAGCCATAACTCGTGGGATGCTTGGAGAATATTCTGAGGAGGTATTACTAATTGATCCTCTATCGGTTGCCGTTGGATGCAGAATACTGGGCTAAATCAGCTTTTGATCTAAACCCATTCAAACATCATTATAAAAAGGTTTCTAAACTAACATTTACTGGACGACTTTCAGTCTACTGGGACAATATAGCAAAATCCCTAGAGCTATGGGTCAGACCAGTTTAGAAGTCCATCCACCTGTTTTTAATTAAGTAAACAGGATCAGCACTTTTGGCATCTTGGAGAAGAGATATGTGCCTGATCACCCTATATGTCCAGCAGGACATTATTGCCGTCCCATGGCAGCCAAAGGTGCAGAGCACCTGGGACTGAGCCCAAGGACTTCAGCCATGGCACATCACTCTGCTACGCTCTTCACTTCACAGCCAACTGCCCCTAGCTCCAAACCATCTTTTACGACAAACAGCAATGCCGTACCACAGCCAGAACAGAAGAGGTATTAATGCCAATCATGTTCTCAACCCAAATGTATGCCTTCATTTCTACTCCAAATATTCACAATTCATTATTTTTGCCCTCTCCTGATTTTCTCCCCTCTGCTATACATGAAAGTCCCAAAATACACCACAAGGTTAAAAACTGGTCTTGGAGTAGTAACCCATTTGGCCAGGGGAAGAATGAGTAAGGAAATCCCATCATATCACCTTTTCATTTCTGCCCTGATGGGTAGAAAATGCTGGACTGTACTGCTCTGCCACACATCACCTCCCACTGCTGTGATGACACCCCTCTAGGACAGCAGATCTGACAGCCCCTGACAATACTCAGCCACCTGGACCTACCCACTATAGGCATGCCTTCATTTCTGCAAGTTTCTAGTGCTGCCTGTGCCAACTCCTTTCTCTTCCTACTCCCTCGGGTTGGAGGTACAGACCAGGGAAGACAATTTGGCTGGGGGCATCCCTGTGTCAGACTAATCCCAGCTGCCACAGGAGCCCTGGGAGTCTGTCAGCAGCCAGAATAAACTGAGGTGGGTCTGACTCACGCCAAATCCCAAACCAGCCAGGGGATTATACAGGTGGAGAAGTGGTGTAAAGCTGCTTGTCTGCTTCAGCGCACTGATGCGTACCAGGCACAGTTCAGCGTATCCAGGGACGAGGCCCAGCAGCACAATGCCCTGAAGAGACAGACGACTCCCATGGTCTCGCTGCAGGTGCCTGCCCCATAGAGGATGGGACCTTGGGGAGACAAGGCTGCCTGACAGATTTATGCATGCCAGCACATCTGTGTTCACTCCAGGTTTATTCCACTAGCTTTTCTAGTCCTAAAACACATTTTAAGCTAAGCAGCTCCCACTCTAGCACCCAGGCAGAGATGAGACAATGGTGTACCAAGCAGGGAATAAGCACACCACAGTCACACCCTGCCATCCCCTGTTAACCTCATCGCCTTTGTATCTCTCCTGCCCCTCCTCGCCCTGATCCTGCAGTGGGTTCGTTGGTGAGCAGAAAGTTGGTCCTCACAGAGCCAGCACGTGGGCTTCAGAGGAATTAATCCAGACGGGCAAAGTCTGATCCCTTTCAGGAAGCGTGCGAGAGAGGAGGCAGAGCTCAGCACTTCAGACATCAAGGGAGAGTAAGAGAAAAAGAGATGAGAGAAAGCCTCGCATGGAAAAGGCAGCAGGAAAAATGTCCTAATTTGGAGAGACAGGCCTCATTGCCATGGCAACCCAGAATCGCCCCAGAGCGGCCAGATCCGACTTTGTATGTGGTGTTAAACGATTCAACCATTAAGGGAAAATACTAAGGGGAAAAAAATAATGGGGCTGTGGAAGGAAAAGCATTTGGCAACAAAGAGTTTTCCTCTGGGGGCACTCGGGCAACTGAAGTGAACCTTTTGAGTCTTAAGTTGTGGTTTTTTTCCCCCCATCTTTAGGTGCAGACACATTATTGTGCATTTGCTTCGATTCTGAAGAATTCTCTTTCCTCCTCGCTGCACTGCCTTCCCTCCCCAGCCTGGTGCTCACCAGCAGTGGGGCCAGATCCTGCCTCCTGGGCAACAGAGGGAGGAGAGAAGGCAACTGGCATCCCTGTTCTCTTCTTTAAAGCCCCCTACAAATACCTTCCAGGACAAGGCAGAAACTGGGAATGCATGGCAAGCCACATGGGGACAGTGCAGGGTGGCAGCACATGTCACAGAGGAGCGTGGCAACATGATACAGGGTGACAGTAGCCACCAGCAGCTCCAGCCTCTGGTCCAGTTCCTTGCGAAGGCATGAATAGGATGTTTGCAAGTGAGCTGAGGGATGCTAAGTGCATCTGGCCACAGGGAAATCAAGAGAAGCGTCAGAGAGATACGCTCACTTGAAGACGCACAATGCATGTACTGCTGGCTGAGAGAGGACGATGCATCCCTGCAGTCGTTAATCAATTATCTGATCTCACCCTGAGACCTTTCTGCCCACCTAAGTCTATGAATGACAGAACATCACACCAAATCCCTCTCTCCACTCCCTTGCCTCCTTCCACCCTCACTCTTGGGGTACCCTGACCCCTCCCTTCACACTGACTCCTGTCAAACACCCCCAATCAGCAGGTCTCCTCATCCTTTTCTGCACCCCAGGCACAGTTCTGCCACCTTTTCTCAGCCCCCACGAGAAGTCCCACCCATTCTGCAGGGCCTACCCCTCAAAGGATGCTAGCACATGGAGGTGGACCGGCATGAAGAATAATAAGGCCAGGTGAGCAGTAAGGAAGGAATATCAGAATATAACTTTATCCCCTGGAGGTTCCCTCCTTGTAACTGAAGGAACAAAACCCAGGGGATGAGTTCCCAGAGGACCATCCCCTACTTAGATTCCTAAGTGCAAGGAGGTAAATTGATTGTCACAACAGGATCCTTGTCACCTCATGTCTAACCTACTTGTGTCAGCCCATTTCCCTATCCAATTTATTCATCAAACAGCAGCAAAACATTTGACCAAAAGGATTCCTTAATAGCAGGGATGCATGCAGCATGGAGGAGAAGACATGCTTCTGCACAGGCACAGTTACACAGGAACACAGCTACACGTCTTCCACATGCTGTTACCCATTCCCGTACAAAACCCCTTCTCCCTGGCCACAGAAACACAAACATGACAAGCAAGAAAATCCTTTTCCTAATATTGCAATCTCGACTAGACCAGGAGAGGGGGAAATGGAAAAGCTAAACTCATTCCTCTAGTGACAAAAAAAAAAAAAAAAAAAAAAAAAAACAAAACCAACAAAAAAAAAACCACCATCAATGTACAATTTGAGAGATTTTGTGTATTTTATAGCAGCGGCACAGCAGGAGCTGCTGGCTGGCTACTGGCACTCTGGAAGCACAAAATGCTTCCCCACAGCTTGCACTGTACATTACCAAGTATTATTACAGACACATCTCAAGACACAGAGCAACACACTGCTGGACCAGCACAGTGACCAGCGAGTGACACTGTTGGACAGAAATGTGGCCCTACACACAGCAGGAGACAATACCACTCACAACCTCTGTTTCTCCTCTGGCTGGTCAGTATCACAGCATGCTTTTGCCAGCCCGTTTTGCCTCTGGCAAGAAAGCTGCCAGCCACAGCTTCAGCTTATAACAATTAAGCAGAAGAAACTTAAAATCCACATGTATGAATAAAATCTTCCAAGGGAGCTCAGGCAAGGGCAGAGGGATCAGACAGAGAGAACGGCTGGGACAAGCTATGATGATGAGCCCCACAGCCTCACAACAGGACATGAAGACAGAGAAGGTTAATGGCACCATGGCTCATTGGGGGAGAATGGACCATGGGCACAAGGAATGGCACAGGCCGGTGAGGTCTCCAGCCATTCCATAAATGAAACTGTTCCACCATCTGCAGGCGAGCACACTTTGGCATTAAACACTCTGCATGAAGGCCTAATTAATGAAGCACAAAGTGACTTATTAAATCTAAATTAAGGAACCAACCGACTAGCAAAAAAATTACATCTCTGGACAGGTAATGTCTGTATCAAACATTTGGATGTGCCCAAAGCCCAGCAAAACTCACCTGGCGTATTCTGAATAAGCAAAATCTTACCGAAAGATTATCAGAGACTTTTAAAACAAAAGAGACGGAGGCTACATGAGTTCGAGGAGTCTGTCAGATGACCAAAACTAGCAGAAAGATAAGGCTGGCTGGTTCATTGTCTGTCCAGGTCCTCCCTATCTCCTTCCACTTCAGCAGTGCTATCTCCTGCAAGCACGCACATACTCCAAAACTTTGTCAGTCCCATTACAAATTATTTGGTGTTCAGACTGCAGCTGCAGGAAATTAGCCCATAGAGCCAAGGAGGACTTGCTGCTTAGAGACACGTCCAATGCTTGCTGTGCACCTCCCTGCCCCACATTTCATCTCGTTACGCTTTTCAGACTTTCCCATCTCTTCCTCTCCCACGGGTTCAGCCCTTTCAACACATCCCCTCCTCTGAATCAAGAGATACATACTCCATTATCTTCACCTTCAGGCTGGCTCCTTCTCAGCCCACCCAAGGCACCCGCTGGTTAGAGCATGCCCTGATCTCCTTCAGCGCCACTGGAGGAACACAAACCACCACAGTTCACTGTAGCCTTGCCACAAGGCTAAGAATAAGGCTAGACAGAAAGCTCTGCTAGCCCAAAGGTAGAAAAAAGTGGGGCAGAAAACAGATGTCCACTTGTCAGTCATGAAGAAAACTGAGGCACAGTTCACACTTCAAGTGCAATTTTTAAGTCTCTGCATTGAAAACATAGTTAAAGGCACGTGCCCTCCTCTTCCACAGAGGATACTAATGGAATAATCCAATTACTGCTGCTGTCATGAGGCTAATTTCTTTTCTCAAGAGGTCTGTTTTTGAATAGAAATATTAAAATTTCCAAGTCTTGCACCATGTTCTCCTTCAAAAGCTAATTGACAGGAGCACATGACACTGAGCCTGTTTGTGACTATGTCTCATTTGCTACTGCCATCCAAGCCACCGCGGTGCAGTAGCGTGAGTCACAGAATGCACACATGTGTGCCGAGCACAAGTGTGAACCAAACGTCCAACCCCGAGAGACAGCGCCGGTTGCATTACATGCTTGTCTGTGTGAATCACAGAGCAGGACGGCGCTGGGGTGAATCACAGTGAGTCACCATGGGCGCATGTGGCAAGGAGGGCGAGCACGCTGCAAGCATGTTTGGGACACACTGTGCATGGGTCACTTGTGCAGAAATCACAGCTCCCGAGACACTCCGACACAGGTCTTTGCCCACCTTCTGTGTGCATTTTTAGCTTGTTTTCTCCAGGAAACAAGGCACTTGCAAACCTGGTGGGTGTGTGTGTGTTTGTGAATACATGAGTCAGGTTTCCCAGTAACTCTTGAACCTGTTGGCCAATTTCCACCTGATTTGACAAAAGGGCAGAGGACTCAAGCAGAATTAAATTCTTACAGTGCTGTACAAAATACAGCCCACAACAGCAGACAGTCCCAAAACCTTTGTCTGGCCCCACAGCAGTGTGTATGATTCACCCACTTACGGTCAAAGGCTCACTAGGCAATCAAATAAACTTCATCCTGACCTGGCAGCATGACTGTAGTGGGCAGCCCTTGTGCACACAGCCCCTGAGGCACCACAGTACCACTCTTTTGCCCGACCAATAAGTATAAAAGACACGTCAGAAACTGGGAGAAAAGCAATAGGAGACATGGAGGAAACAAGATTATTTTAAGGAGGAGGTGTAGCCAGCTCCTGAAAAATTGAAGCTGCTATGGGCACACCTACTTACTTGGACTGGACATCTTCTAGTTGAAATAGGCCAGTGGGTGGAGAAATCAGTTCCTTTTAGTGACCCTGGTCCTCACCACTGGGGGAAGGACGAGTTCAGCTCTCCTGAAATCTCTTCGCCCTGCTCAGGCTCACTCCTCTGTGGACTCTCTGGTGTCTACTAAGGGCTGAGCTGACATTACAGTCTTAGTATATAATTCAGTTAAAGAGTCAATTGACCATGAGATGTGAATTCACTGAAAACAGGATTCGTTCATTTGGGAGCTGACAAAATTACTTGTTCCATCACCCTTCCACGTACCCTGTCTTCTCAACAAGCTGTTCCAATGTCAGGTCATAAAATTCACTTTCAAGTGTGCCAGATGGATGGGGAAGAGGAGGGGAGAAAAGCCTCTAGTGTGGATTTGCAAAAGTGATGAGGAACTCTGGGTGTCCGTTCAGAGATACGACATGAAAGGCTCAACTTTCAGAAGGCAGAGATACCCAGCATTTTTCAAATTTGTGCTGCCTTAACCTCTCTCACGCTGGATGTCAAAAGAAAAAGAAAAGGCACCTGTACTCAGTGTTTATGCTCAAAACACTTTAGCCTACTTCTTCGATTGCCATCGCTTTCTGGGAGGTGGGCAGAGCCCATCCAGATACCAGGTGCCCTGCGCCTGGCAGCTTGGCAAGCAGCACTGAGTTGAAAAGGCGCTCCACTGCACCAACCCCAGCGCCACCTGTTCCCAACCCTCCCGCCGCCCACCCAGCCCTGCAGTGCCGAGGAACAAGCTGAGCCTGGCCCACAGCCCGGGCCATACAGGAGCCCAAATGGAGCCAGGCAACTTGGAGACACAGAAGGGAGGCACTTCTGAGAGATGCTTTCTCCATACACCATTCTCTGACAGATGCACCATTATCCAACAAGAGCCTCTCTCTCCACTTCCTGAGCAACTGTCTCCTTTGTTAAGAATCCATTGACCCCTCCTTTTTATCTACAGTACCTTCAGAAGAGGATGATCTTCCTTACGTTTCTCCTGAGCTCACTAGATTGTTTGTGGAGGTTTTTTTTAACTGTCTCTAGTAGATGAATAAAGGTATTGGTAACCATCGGCTCAGTGCATCCCCTGAAGGAAAGTGTGTACTCTCCTCTCTCAACCTCCTTCCATACTGCACCAGCAATGGGAGACTCGCTGCTCCCCAAAAGCCTCCATGATCTGGCAGTGATGGAAACACTGTACTTCTGACGCAGGGGAGTCTCAGCAAGAGTAGGCCGTCCCCTTTGGAGAGAAATCTCATTTATTTCAAGAGGGTCAGAGCTACATGCAGCCACTTGCAAGGAAGAACATTTCTGGTGACAGTAATTTTACCCCACTCTCAGCCTCATGCAGGGTGTGTGAACCCTATGATTTAGCAGGCTTAAATAGAAGTTAAGACAATAAATCCCTCACAGATCTCTGACCTTTGAAAAATGTGAAGGGCTGGTTAATGCAGCACATTGAAACTTCAGCTCAAGTAGATTTGTGTTGGAGGGAGCCCCTGTTAGCTGGCAGCCACAACCCCTCACTGCACACCACATCCTCCTGGGCACCACATGTCGCCCCTGGCCAGGTCCCCATGGGCTCAGCAGCCTCGTTCCCTAGCCTGAGGGGAGCAACCAGCGATGTGCAAGGCTGTCACAAACCTTTCCCCAAGCTTCACCTCCCCTTATCCGCTCATCCGTGACGTGGTATAGACAACACTAGATCGTATTCGGCTGCTGTGAGAGGATCACCAGCTTGTCAAGCTGGTGATGTGGAGATTGGTATTAACTGAGTAATTAAATCATTTCTGTAATTACTCTCACACAGCTATAAATAATGTAAGCCCACACGTTCTCTCTGGAAGCCACAATAGAGAGAGAAGAGAGGTTGAGGGATGCAAATGAAAAAGGAGAAATAATAATAAAAACACTTAACATTTATACAGCACACTGCATTTTCAAAGCACAGTGCAAACAATAATTAAGAAACGGGTAGAGTGACAGACAGGAGAGGGTGAGAGGAAGGGAAGCAGGAGAAGCGAGAGGAGGGGAAGGGGGGCAAGCATGGAACAGGATTAGAGACCCAGCAAGGCTGGCAGCCTAGTGGACATGCTGCCCAGCCCTGTGGCAGGGCCACACCGTGTGGCTCTTGAGCCCACACCTCCGTGCTACTGCAGCGAGCCAGCAGGTCTGTCTTTGCAGAAAGCGAACAGCAAAGCGAGTACCCAAGCGGGAGCCACAATAAAGCACGGCACCGCACAAGCACACAGCTGGAGGAGCCGGCAGCTCCGTCACAGAGCAGCATCCCAACAGCTTCTGTCTGCCCTCTCCAGTGCAGAGGCTTGGCAGTGGCCACCCTGGCCCTGGACCAGGCAGCTGGCAGCCAGTGGAGGATGTGGGGTGTTCACCTACTCCTAACAGAAGCTTTTCCTTGTCACCAGCAGGCCTGGGGCCCCAGCACACACACAGCACACTGGCTAAGGGGGGACACAGCTGAGCCAGCCCTAGGAATGCTTTAGGAGACCTACTGACCTTTCCCCATGGGGGACCACTGATGCCAGCATCCCCATCCTCCCCACAAGAAGCCATTTCTTACTCCCTTTGTGGGTCAGTGCAGAGCAGGGAGGGAATATTTCTGTCCGACCGGCGGGGGAGTCAACATTCACAGGGAAAGCATCACTGCCCGATCCTGCTGCCCTGCCCTGTCTCAGCCCAGGCTCACTCTCCTCACCCAGTTTCTGCCCTACAGCTTTGCAGCCCCGTTTCACACCCCATGTCCTCTTTGTTCAGCGGTTCTGCCCCCCCCCCGCTCCCCAGCTCTTGCTCCCGTGGCAAACCAGGCAGCATCACCTGGGCAGGCAGGTCTCCTCCTTTTTCCTCTCTCTCTCCAGCTTTTCCTATTCCCCATCTCCTGCTTCCCACCTTTTTCCAGCCCCCTTCCCCCTCTCCTTTTTTCAGTATCTATTCCAGATGCTCCTCTGCACCAGCTCATCACCCCCTCT
>NW_010128104.1:0-839 GCF_000699245.1 Pterocles gutturalis
CTTGCTTCAATTCCCAATGCTATTAGAGAAAAATACAAAGAAACGCCTGATAGGAGGCTGAAAAGAAGACAAAGCCAGACTTTTCTCAGCGGTGCTCCATGAAAGGGCAAGAGGGGAGGCACAGAAATGGAAACACCTGAAATTCTGTCTGAACAAAGGACAGCGCTTTTTTACTGTGATGGCTGTTAAACTCGGGCACAGGCTGCCCGGCGAGATCGTGGAGTCTCCACCCTAGGGGTTGCTTAAGACGTGCCTGCATGTGATCCTGGGCAACTGGCTGTAGGTAACGCAGCTGGAGCAGGGCGGGCTGGACTAGCCAGCCTCCCCAGGCCCCTTTCAGCCTCAGCTGTTCTGTGATTCTGTGAAATATATACTGATACTGATCACAAAAGCTCCGTGTCTCAGTACTGTTCTATGGCTAAGTATTTAGCAAACGGTCCATGAAGGAAGAGTTGTCTATTTGCATAGTAAGAACCCTTTTAGACGACTGTGTTTTTATAGAGGCGTCAAAAAACGCAATTTAGTTTTGCTTTTCACTGCTGATGTTTTTACAGGTCTGCCCCATCTCATACCTTAGAGTCTCCATGAGCCCCATTCTGCCCACACAAAACAAAGAGGCATTATTGGCTCTCCCTCTGGGTGTGACACTGACGTTTACAGTCCATTTTCACGATAACTCTGGAGATACCTTTCATTCGCATAATTCTGTGCTCAACTTTGCAACCAACAGGTAGGTATCTATCACGGGTGTTAATTACAGAGAACAAAAAGGGCCAAATACACGTAGCCCAGCCACAGCAAGGAACAGAGATTGTTCCAGAGATATCAAGTAAAGATGG